>NC_046658.1:3661459-3682263 GCF_010883055.1 Belonocnema kinseyi
CTGATGCGAACCAGCTTCCTCCAAGGACGAACGTTACCACCTCCCGGTAGGCGGAAGGAGTGCTTGATAAGCGCTGATGGCCCGATGTTTCAGCAGCGACTGGTCGTGGACCCACCGATATCCTCCGGATATAGGGGGTTGGCAAGTCCTCCTGCCGACGGCCACGTTTGTGCCCCCTTGTTTGTGACTCAACCTCTCCAGCCGATAATTAGCGGACTGCTGTACGTGGGAAAAAAGCACCTTTTTTGGACAAAAATCGATCGACAGTGCAATTCTTAACGGATTTTGATGTTCTTTTTTTAGAAATGACCGTAAGGCTTCCAGTTATAACAAGTATCTACGGAAATTTTCATTCGACTTAACGTAAATTTTTTATTGAACAACAAAATTTACAACTTTTTGTTGCTAAACTTTTCCGTGATACCATTTATTCTAAGACTTTCAAATTCATTAAAAAAGGCCATAAATCAATTAAATAAGTAACTAAAAATAATTTTCAATGGGTTAGAGTAACTACAAAAATTGTTAATAATGTTATAAACAAATTCATTCACAAAAGTCATTTTTTTGTGATTCCCAATGATTAGCTCAATTTTAACCTATAGCTTTTGTATAAAATATCACAAATAATGATGTGCGCTTACAATAAGTTAGGAATAGATAATAATTGCTAATTATTTTAACAATTTTTATAAACAAATGCACATTTTGACCATTTTTTCATGAATAGCTCTGATTTTTTTTTGCGGAATCAATGCAAAATGTCTTGCAAAAGACTCTTTTCTGACATATTTTTAATAGTGACAGAAGCTGGTAATTATTTTTAAAAAATTTATGAACAAATGCACAGTTTTACCATTTTTTTTAATAGGCTAGATTTTTTTGCAGAATGAACTGAAAATGTCTTGGCAAAGACTGCTTGCAAATAAATCTTTCTTGAAATAAAATAAAACAAATGAAGCAAACAAAATTAGGAACGACTTGAAGTTGCTGCAGCTACAAATAAATTGTTTTTGGTATCTACTATACCTAAAAACAGTTTAATGTAGCAGGAGCAACTTCAAGTCGTTGTTGATTTCTTTTTCTGCATTTGTTTTATTTTTCTTCATGGAAGACGTTCACAATCAGACTGCCTGTTTCTACGGAGTTATTGAGGGAATCCTTCGAATTATTTTTTAACTTGGAATACAGAATAAAAATTCAGCACTTATGTAAAATTATTTGGAATAGCGATCCACAATCAAAATGTAACAAAGTAGATTTAATTTTGGATAATATTAATGCTACATCTTCTCTTGATGAAAGTCAGTTAATGGTTATAAGAAAAAAATTGGTTGAATCTTTTATGCCTTTGTATAATAGAAAATGGAAAAGTGTCTGTAGGAAAAAAGCATTGTTTGTTCAAAATCATGCTGCATTCTTAGGAGCAGTGTTCAAGGTATCTTTTCCTTTCCCACCTATCCAAACAAAAGGTTTAACTAATATTCTAAAGAGAGGAAGACCACGATTATCATTTGAAGATGGATCCGAAAAGACGAAGAAAAGGCGCGTCCAAGAACTCGCTTCAAATTATAGCAAGGAAGAATTACCCAAAGCACTTTCATTGATCAAAAATGAGTCCGAATGCGAATCTGGGACGCAGTTTCGTAAGGAAGATGATAACGAGAATAAATTGCAAAGAATCTTAGCGATGTACTCGCATTTAGGTCTGTCGAAGAGGAAATACGAAAAGCTAACAAAGTACAATGAAGAAATAACTGACAATGATTCATATCCGCCGTATTTAAAGATCTCCGAAGCGAAAAAAGCTTGTTATCCAGGAAACAGTGAGCATATAGAGACATCTAATTTAGGAGCAAGTGTCCATTCCATAAGTTTACTGGGTCATACATTTAAGCGAACCTTGTTGCAAATGGAAAAAGATGATCTCGCTAATCTTTTCGGTGAAAAACTAGTGCTCTTTGGAAAGTGGGGTATGGACGGTGCTTCTGCGCATCAGATGACACGGCAAAAGTGGTCAAAGAAGAGTGATGATGTGGATGCAAACGATGAATCTTATAACAGTTATTCTGAGAGTGAATAAAACATCAGCTATCACAAGAGCCAGTGGAATGATTTTTGATATCAGCTTTGACTGAAGTGTACGATGATTGATGGAAAGGTATGTAATATTCTAACTGGACAGAAAGCATCTTCTCGCTGCAATATTTGTGGAGTTGGATCAAAACATGTTAACAACTTACCATATGTAGCTGAAATTCCATGCAATGAGGCAAATTATAAATTTGGTCTCTCGACGTTGCATGTCTGGATTCTTGTTTTGGAATGTTTGTTACATGTTTCCGACAATATGGATTTTAAAAAGTTTTCCGCAAGGAAAGAGGAAGAAAAGGAAATAAAGAAATGAAGAAAGGAACGTATTCAGATATAATTAAGATCCAAACTGGGTTTAACAGTTGATGTGGTGAAGCAGGGTTATGGAACAACAAATACCGGAAATGTTGCCCGTTCCTTTTTGGGAAAAGCTAAATCGGTTGCTAAAATAACCGGTTTGGATCCAGATCTGATCACTAGATTCTACGATATATTACAAGTTATAACGTGCGAAAGGATAGTTAATTGTGCAAAATTGAAGACTTACTGTTTGGAAACCACTGATCTTTGCATAAATCTTTATACTTGGTATAAAATGCCACCATCAGTACATAAGCTGCTTATTCATGGAAATGATATAATTCAATCTTTTGAGCTACCAATTGGTTGCTATTCAGAAGAGTTATAAGAGGGAAACAATAAGATCTTTAGAAAAGTTAGAGCTATTAACAGCAGAATGTCTGATAGCCAAATGACGAACATAGATGTTCATCATCTTCTGCTCCATTCGGACCCTTTGATAAGCAGTTATAGAAAAGTAGAATCCAGGAAGATGAAAGATTACTGAAGCATAAATGCCTACCTGAAAACGGCCCTTTTTAGGTCCACATAAGTCAACAATGGCTAAGAGTATCGCCATCTCCAATAAGTAAGCTCGATTTTCACTCACTGAAGCACGAATAGCTATAAACAATATGACAGCACGGATTCTTTTGCAAGACATTTCAAATTGATTCCGCAAAAAAAATCAAGCCTATACATGAGAAAATGGTCAAAATGTGCAATTGTTTATAAAAATTGTTTAAATAGTTATCAGTTTTTGTCACTATTAAAAATATAATAGCAAAGAGACTTTTGCAAGACATTTCGAATTGATTCCACAAAAAAATCAAGCCTATACATGAAAAAATGGTCAAAATGTGCATTTTTATACAAAATCTATGGGTTAAAATTAGCTAATCATTGCGAATTAACAATTTTTGTAGTTACTCTAACCCACTGGAAATTATTTTAAGTTGCTTATTTAATTGATTTATGACCTTTTTTAATGAATTTGAAAGTCTTAGAAAAAATAGTATCACGGAAAAGTTTAGGAACAAAAAGTTGTAACTTTGTTGTTCAAAAAAAAATTTCAGTTAAGTCGAATTAAAATATCCGCAGTTACTTCTTATAACTGGAAGCCTTACGGTCATTTCTAAAAAAAAAAAATATTGCTCTGAAAAGAGCAGGTTTTAAGTAAAATTGATAAACATAGAAGTGATTCCTATATTTTAGACAGGTCTTTATTCGAGCAATTTCCTCGGCTGGGAGAGCAAGCTCAGACAAAAGAACACTAGCGCGGAATACATCCGACTAGAGGAAAGGCTCCAAGCCGAGTGACGACTGTGGTGTAGGTGCGTTCCTATATGCACTGGGCGCATTGGCACGCGACGCCACTTCCACTCCGTGGACACGGCAAGCGGGAGTGGGAGACTCGGTCCGAGATTTGTTCCCACTCCGCCGGATTTTGGAAGCGCGGCCCAATGAAATCATTTCCGCTAGCGTAAGTAAATAAGGTAAGGTAAGACAGATATGAAGAAGCTTTTATTTCTTTTGGGTTTAAGGTTTGAAACGATAAAAGACATATTGCTACGTTTCGAAATTTGGTGACCCTGAAAAGAATCAGATTACGTGCTGCAACAAATACCTGATTATGTAATATAAAAGCAGTATTATGCAAGTATTTTAACAGCATTTAAAGCATCTTAAACTAATAGTTAATATAATTGTAATACAATACAATATATACAGTGAGAATAATGATAACAATGATTACAGTGATGATGATAACAGTGAAATTAGTGGTGCAGAAACAAAAAACAACGAAAATCATAAATTTTCAACGAAATAAATGATTTTGAAATGAAAAAGTGTATTTTGAACCACAAAAGATGAATTTTTAACCAAACAAAAGGACTTTTAATTTCGATCATTGGTGACAGTAACAGCGACAGCGATATGGAAACTCATAAAACTAATAATAGCATTAATAATTACACAAAACTGCCCTTTTTATGTGCACGTATGTATCAGTTATCAATATATTTCCTCAATAATATTATAGCATTATAAAAAATATATATTCAGAATAAAGATTAATGAGCTGTTTTGTATAAAAATTGTTTGCAATGCAGAGTGCATTTATAGCACTTATTTTCGCGTGCACAACTCTCCAGGTGCCCTCCGGGGGAGTATTCCCCTGGCGCCTTCCGAAGGGGGACTTCTCAAGGTTTCTATTGTATTTACTTTCATACCTAACTCACAGTAGACAATTTCAGGGTCCTGACTAATAAGAAAACCTATAGATTTTAAGAAACTGTGAATAAGTGCTGAATAAGAATATCCATAAATTTTAAGACACTATATATCTTAATGCAGATTCTGCTTAGCTAATTCTGAAAAGTTATGGAAAGTGAAAATATCTCGGTCAGTCCTTCTCACTTTTGTTTTATTTCAGGTATAATTTTCTGACTTTCTTCTATTACGCTTTTGCGAATATTCACTCCGTAGCAAATTTGACGTGATCGAGTTAGCTTGCACCGTATTTGACTTTGTTTAGGTTTAGACTAAGAAATCATGGGTGATAAACGTGGTTTCGTGTTAAAACATAGTACAAAGTTTGATTTTAAATTGTGCATTATATGCCAGTCTTACCCAAATATTCCTACTTGTTGGACAAATATTGGAAGGGATAAAATACGACTCGCGGCAAATCAAAGAAAAGATGGTGTGTTTAAGCGTCTTCAGGCTTTAGATTTCGAGCACCCAAATGTAGAATTCTTGCATCATATGAAAAATACGTGTTATAAGTTACATACGTACAAAAAATGATAAATAAAGTGGCAGCAAAACGAAGGCGAATTGAAAACGGTGAATCAGAAGATGAAGAAGCGGAGCACCTAGAATTCATTAAAATTGGTAAAAATGACATTTCATACCATCAAAAATGTTTACGGCAATACGAGCGATCCGAATCTGAATTTAAAGTTTGAGAAGGCAGTTTCTTTACTCGTAGAAAAATTACGAATTAATATCGAAGCGGGAGAAGCATTCACATTGACTGCGATTACAAAAACAGTCAATGAAATTCAAAAACACCTTAATATTTCAACGACTAATAAAGAGGTTAAAAAAGTTTTAGAACGTATATTTCAAGATGATATTAGATTTTCAATACCAAAAAAAAAGCTAATGAACCGACAATATTTTTTCATTCAAGTGTATCGGCAGAAGATGTCGTTGAAATGTTACGGTCAAAAAATGTAATGAAAGATTGTGCGAAAAATCTGCGAAAAAGTTTATTAAAAATTGATTTCGAATTAGAAGATAGATCTTATGACGCGCAGGATTTAGAAACATCTTTAAAGAATACCAATAGAAATCCTCTAGAAGAAGTTACAGTGACTCAAAGATTTCAAACTGCTTTAGGAATGTATGTTTGCGAAAGGAGTGAGGGTGGGGTTGCTAATGCAGGAGCAGAGGTCAACCAGAGTAATTTTGCAATTTTACCTTCTGAAGTAAATGACAAAGCAACCTCCACGGTTTCCATAGACACGAGCGTTTATTCGGGTGTACAATTAGAATTAGAGCGGTCTGACTTAGAAAATCGATCTAGGGCAAAGAAAGACAAAAGAATAAAAAGAGTTCTCTTACCATCCGATTTTGACTCTAGCGTAAATACGACAGCAGCAATGGATAATTTGAATCACGAAGATACAACTGCATCAGTACTGAATGGCACGCATGATACGGTCGCTGTTCTTTTTCAACCGAAACTATCCGATGACAGACGTAAGCCAAATGTTTCAGAATTTAACCTTCGCCATGGAAACAGGACTTTCGATGTTGTTTCAGATTGCCAGTCTTTTAAAGAGTTTAAAAAACCTTCTAAAAAGATAGAATTAACATCTGATTATCCGATTTCTCCAAATGTAGAGTCCGTCACTAATGATGATTATGGTAAAATTTGTGCTAAAGATTTTGCTTGGAACTTGTGTAGAACGAATCTTTCGGACCCTGGAGTTGTTTCTAAAATGCATGACAATCGATCTTTGCATAAAGTAGGATTTTTGCCTATTTTGCAACATCCGGTTGCGCAATATGAGACGGTGTATACAGCATTATGTAATTTTAAAGATGTCCTAGATCAACTCGATCAAAGGCATCTAATTATAGGATGCGATGAAGGTGTCTACCATGTCGCTGAACATATTCAACTTTCATCAGAAAGAGAATTTAAAAACTTAATATTTATCTTAGGTGGATTTCACATGGCTCGCATTGTTTTTGCCTGTATTTGAAAGTATTTAAAAGAAAGTGGTGCGGCTCATGTGTTCGTTATGGACAATTTGTGGTTAAATTAACCAACAAAATGTTCGCATCAGTACATCTCCATATATGGCTCTTGAAATAACAATAAATTACGTACAAAAAAGTACTGCAGGTATCATTGGATCAACTAGAAAAAAGAATTTCGTCGCGTTATGGAATCTTGTGTATGTCAAAGTAATGTCTATCAAGAATTTGTACAGGAATGTTATTTGTTTAGAGATCAAAAACGACGCATTAAATGTTCATCATGACTTTTCCGTTCCAAAAATTTAAAACTTGGAGCATTAAATTTAAAAAATGATGGAATTTATTGACACTTAAGTTAATCCTTTTATGCCAGGGCACAGTAGGCCAGGAGACCCGGTTTCGTGGCCAAAAGTCGGAAAACATATAGAAATGTACAACAATGAATTGCAAGAACATTAATATATGGTTTTCGAAGGTGCTGATTCCGAATCTGATGTCAGAATTAAAAAAAAACAAAATAGCGGATCCAATATGGTGGAGCCTAATTTCAAAAAATCATGGATCCACTCAAAAAGTGGTATCCAGAGGTTTTAGAGGGCGCTGAATGCAAATCCGAATCTGGAGTCGAAATTTTGAAAAACTGAACGTACTTTATTCTATTGAGTCCCCTTGCCCCTCACTATTCGGGGTGCTTGAGTTAAGTGAGTCCCCTTGCCTCTCACTACTCGGGGTGCTTGATTTGAGTGAGTCCCCTTGCCCCTCACACTTTCAAATGGTTTTCGCTTACAAATTGTCGTGAGTTTCATCTCCCTCTTCATCGGTCAATTCAATTTCGACTAGCAGAATTTCAGTTTCTGAAAGATCAGCCTCTTCATCTTCTCGATCTGCTTTATCGGAACTAGATGTTGCGTCTTCTGGTATCACATTTACTTGAGGCGCAGCGAGTAAAACTCTGACATTTCCGGAAATGGGCAAAAATTTCTTCTTCTGAAGTCGCGAATGAACACTGATCCCAGAAATGAGTGGATCGGAAGAATCCATTACTCTATAAAACACATCATACATATTAGCTTGGCAGTCGTGTTTTCTGCTTGGCAGTCGTGTTTTCTTTTTGAGCAGGAGATCTTACTTGCCAGACCTTAAAGGAACCCTGTACGAAATGTGCAAGCAACATTCTAGTATCCTGATCCACGCATGTAATGGACTAAGTCCATACATCAACGAATTTACGTCTGGTAGAAATAGGTCCTTCAGCTTATTGGACAGGTCATTGAAGAACTTAGGAGTTGAATGACAGATGGGGCAAGTTTGCATGGATTTTGTCCCTGTTATTATGTTTAGTACTTTGCCGTCTATCAATGTTAAGTACAAAGAATAATGGATTCGAATACTCCATCTACCATCTAATGCAACTCTATGAGTTTCTAGCTTGTCAATTTGATTCTCAATGCTCTTTTTTTTATTCAAAACAATTGCCTCGGTTTCTTTAGTTTGCAGTATCTGAATAGGGCGACATGATCTTGGCGACTGAGACGCTCTGCTTTTCCAAAGAATAACATTGTCCGCATTGGACAATCTTAAAGGGATTAGAAAAGTTACAAACAAGCTTTCATTACTAAGACTCTCATTGTCTTCTGCTGATTTAAAACATTGCTTGTGAGGTGAATGACCAGTACTACCATCCATACCCCACGAACACATCAACGAAAGATCCATTTCCGTACTACCAAAATTATGCATATGCTGGATTATGACTTCCTTTTGCGATTCCAGAATCCTACTGGAAGTGTGATTCAACAAGGCCTGCAGAGTTACCTCTGCTTTTTTCTCCGAAATCGAAATGTTTTCTTCGGGTGGTCTATATTGCATCTTAACTTCTCTAACACAATTGTACGACGGCCAAATATCAGCACCACAGTTTTTGTTTTCCAACCGTATATTTGTGTACACAGATTTAGTTAGGGAATTATCGAGAAGGAAAGTAAGAACTTCTTCAGCAGTCTTTTTTTTAATGGAATTGCCGCTGCCTCCAACAATTTTTTAACTTTTCTTGGTTGCTCCAAGTTTCCTGAAACCTTCTTGAGAACAGTACACAAATCTTTTTTAGCAGTTCGATTTGCTGCATAGCATGAAGCCATTAATAGTTTCTCCGGAACGTGCTTCTGTTCAGCACTGATTTTTGCAGATTCCCGCCGCTTTGAGCGATCAGATTTCTCATGAAATTCTAGGCTTGGACGACCAAGATGAGAAGATGTTAAATATTCTCGCTCAGTTTTCATGGTCAAAAAAACTGGAAATTCGGAATTCAGCCATTCAGCATTTTTCGTCTCAAACTTATCCATGATCCTCCTCGCAGTTTTGTATTTTTCAGAGCGTCTACTTTTGAGAGCTCTCAAAGAGGCTTTTAATCTCTCAAAATCTGCACTTTCAATTTTATTGACATTCAATTCCATTTTTGATAAAATGTAGAAAACAGTTGTTTCTACATTATTAGTTTTGAGGAGTTAATATCTACGCACGGAATGTGGATGGAAAGCTGATTGCCGAAACAAGTGAGTTCGCACGTCCTCGTTGATGCGGCTAGGAAAATAAATGAAGGTAAGCCAGCAGCAGCGCAGCGCTCTACACGCCATGGCATGGTCGTGCGCGGCTATGTATATATACTATAAGCAGCGAAACAAATGAAAAGTAGCAAAAAGTAGCAAATCTATGCTCAATTGCACATCCTAAGGAAGACATTCATATATTTTAGAACTCAATATGTTGTGTTATGTCATGTTATGAGCAATCGGAAGCAGGTGCTCTGCTGTATAATCTTGTTCTACGTTCACTAATAATATGATTGTATTAAATTGCAATTGACAATTCCAGATTCAATTGACTTCAGAGAAAGTTTACACTTTGATTAATAAAATAAATGTAGGTAGGAGGTTTGAAATCGATTTCTTGGAATAAAAAAACGTATTCCACGAACGTCAGTAGCATTACTAATTTTAGAAAGATTTTTTACTTTGTGCCTATATCATCGGATGTGAACTTTATGCCAGTTTCAGAGAGGAAAGATTTTGTAAAAAAAAAAAAACCTATTTCTGCGACCGTCACGCGTATGAATTTGCCATCCTTCAGCAGCATTAAAAAATCTGCAAATGAGCAAGTTGAGCAGAAAAAGTAACATGGAAAAAATATTTCTCAACGGATTTTCGATTTGGCGAGAGAGAGAGAGAGAGAAGTTACAGCATTCAACAGCTGCTATCAAATGAGTTAGTTGACGAGTTCTCATTATTTGATAACGATGGGTTGCCAAAGAAAGAAAAAAAACAAAATTAGTTTAACAGCAGAACAGGAAAAATCTTTAACACCGGATGATAGCAATTTTTTTACAGGAGATTATTCAAATTTTTGTTTAATTGTTGACGTTATGCTGTATTGCAGTAAGATCAGATTCGAAGATACCACCCTATCAACTTTTGAAGACTTCGCGAACCGATTTTGCGATAAAAATTATATTTTGCGAAGTGCGTGCGATATTTGGCCTGCAACGGAAATTGTATGTAGCGGCACAGATGAAACAAAGTGTGAATCAACGGATAAGACTCGTAGTGACAACTCTCTTGAAAAATTACAAAGAGTAGATATAGAAGAGGCCGATGTACGCATAATCGTGCACGTCATACACGCAGCAAGAGAAGGATTTCCAATGGAACAATATTCTTAACATACTCTTTTATAAACGGTATTTATATAGGATTTCAGCTAAACTTAGCAATGAATTCGGTCTTGTGGTCAATGATAAAGGCAAAATAAAAGCATCCGAAATAACATGTAAAAAAACATATTTATTTCTTTCAAAAAAATCTTCAATGTTTCGACCAACACGACGAAAGGAGAAACAATGTTGGATCTGCTGTATCTACAATTGTTTTGTATATATATTAATAGATTACCTTTTTGCCATGAAAAATGAGTCTCAAAACCAAAGGAAGAATTTTCAACATAAAGAATAAATTTTGGATTGGAAAAATAGTTACATGTTCAAGAAAATAGGTAAACTTCAAATTAAATAATTACATTTTTAACCTAATTGTTGAATTTTCGACCTACAAAGATGGATTTTTCGAACAAATAGACCAATGTTGCACAAAACAGTTGAATTTTGTACTTAAACAGATGAATGTTTAATGAAATCCTTAAATTTTCAATGAAATAATTAATTTTTCAACAGAATAGTTACACTTTTTAGCAAATTCTTAAATTTTTTACCATCTTAATGAAATTTTCGACAAAACGGTGGATTCTTAATAAAAAGTTTAATCCGTAGAAAGAAAACGTATTTTCGAAAAATCAATTGAAATTTTAACCCCGAAATATATACTTTTGCGGGGGAAAATATATAAATACTTTATATAAAATTTTGAACCAGAGTTAAATCTTTAATATTTTAATTTTCAAACAATCAGTGAAATTCTTGAAAAGAACTATAAAGTCCATATTTCAAGACAAAAATATTAAATGGCTACCAAAAGAGATGCAGTTCAAAACAAACGAAAAAACATTTTTAAATGAAATACAGAAATTTTCAATAAAAAAATTTATTTTCAACTAAACAGTAGATTTTTAACCATAAAAAAAGAGTCTTCAAACCAAACGGAGTACTTCTCTCTTAAAAATGTATCAAATATACTTGCATTAAGAGATATAGCCCTAAATGCTGAAATACGTTCTTTTGAATTTTAGAATGTTCATGTATCAATTGTAGAATTTAATTATGTTTTGCTAAATTTATATTAAATTGACTGGAATCCAGCTAATTTTTTGGTTAAATTCAGTTCAACTCGGAATTGCAGTACATTTCTGAATAATAGCATTTCTTTTGTGAGGAAATGAGAGTTATCCAGCATAAAGTAAAATAAATTTATACTCACATCTTACTTTTATTTTCAAGGAACTTTTGATGAAATTAGTTACCGGTGCGGCTACAAGATTGTCCTCAATTCATATTATAGCATCGTCATACAGTAGAGAAATGCTCTGTTCTTGCGGCCGTTCATCACCTCACAGGATCTGATTACACAAGCAAAGTCGGTACAAAGAAAAGTGGTCTTGACAATGAACCATTGGA
Source organism: Belonocnema kinseyi (assembly GCF_010883055.1). Lineage (NCBI taxonomy): Eukaryota > Metazoa > Arthropoda > Insecta > Hymenoptera > Cynipidae > Belonocnema > Belonocnema kinseyi. The sequence continues at coordinate 3,673,290 of NC_046658.1, forward strand.
ATTTTTGACTGATTTTGGCAGAGGTAGGAGATGGCGCTATACTGTTCCAGCCTAGACCGCGACGAGTCTATACTGGCACTATCTCGAACAACTGTCCTGGGGCAGTGCCCGAATCTAACGCTCTAATCGACTAGCCGCTATCTACAACAGCGGTACTGGCGCGTTCTAGTGAATATAGTAAAATCTAGTAAAACTAGATGCGGCCTAGATTGCATATTCAATACTAATTTTTATAATTATATCATTCCTGACATAAAAGCACTATGAGCTACATTGAAAATATTAACAAATTCCAGATTTCTGAAGAAAAATGGAATATAGCTCGTATGTGCTTTTTTGGCAGAATAGTTTCAAATATTATTGATAAAAAAGAAAATTTTAATTGTAAATGTTTTGGAACCAGGAGCCAGCCTCAAAATTTAATCCTCATTCTACTCCATAAATTCTAGAATTACATATTTTTTAAATCATTAGGGCCTATTCCTGCACTGATTCAAATTTTTAATCGGAGTGAAAACTTGTTGAATTTCAATAGCTTTTATGCGAGATGCTTTTTTCAAATGCTGGGGTTAGAATAAAAAAAAACACCTTATACAAAAACTATTGGAATTATTCAATGTTCTACTCAGAATAAAGATTTAATTAAAAAGAGGACTAAGCCCTAATTATCTAGAAAAGATGTAATTTTAGTATTTATGGAGTAAGATGAGAAAATCCGGTTTTGAGGTTGGGTCTTGATTCCAACGCTCTTACGTCGAAAAAGAATCTGGAAAATTTCAAACCTCGTGGTCGCGAAACGAAACGTATCAAAGATAACGCATTCAAACTGAATGGCGATATGACGAACATCTGATTCTTGCAATCCGGTTCCGGTTATTATTGCCAACTTTTTTGGTAGCAGTTTTGAAATTGCATTGCATGATGAAAGTTGAGTGCTGTTGGTAGCACTGCATAATATTTTTATATTAGCATTGTCTTTCATTCAATAGTTTACCAATAAACAATGTATAGTGCGTCAGATCAATCGATACTTAATGAAATAGAAGATGTAAAGTTGCCTGTGTAACTTTATTTATTCTATTTCCTTTGATTTGAGCACTGCAATAAATGTAATTTGTTATCTTTTATTAATTAGTTTTTAAATGACGCCTTCTTTTTCAAAGTCCATATAGAAGTATTTTCTAGAGCCAAGCTAGATTTTAGACGGAATTTTTAGATTAATGTGATGTCAAATTCTGGCTAGCGACATTAGTGGGTCTACATAGAACTGAGTGATGGATTTTTTATCTAGTAGGTATAGATAACGCCAAAAGAGCGCCAATCTAATTCGGCGTGAACAGGCAGCCACGAGTAATCCAGTACTGGAGTTAGAATAATGCCAGTCTGCCAGGAATTATTTCCACACGGGTACAAACTTTTAATGATCTTTAAAAATAGTATAATTTTTATTTACATTTACCGTTTTCACTGAGGACGATATTGAGATGAGTATTCAATGAGCTGAAGAGTATCTTGTTCAACTTCTGATGAAAGCTAAGCATAATACAAATATAAAGATATTTGATGACCTGCGCTTGTGGATGTATCGTTTTAAAAAGGATAACATTTTATGCGAATTACCTCCAACAAGTTCATCTATTCGTCTTCACATTTTGAGAGTTTTCTATAACACGTTCATTCAAGTCAATTGCTTGAACTCAGGTTGTAATAAATTAAATCCGCTGCTATTCGCATATATTGAAGAAGATGATTATCTTCTGCCTGCTAAAAGTACAAATTTGTATGCACCAATAGATGAGCTTGTTCCTAGATGCAACTGCAAAATGTGAAACCAGAAAAGTTGTCCATGCACTTCAGCGGGTATTCCATGCTGCTCATTTTGCTTCTGTCCAAGCACTAACACCTACCAAAATTTGTTCGTTTCATAATTATAGACCACAAGTTCTTCTTTAATCATAATGTGCCCCTTAAGGGTTTACATTCTTCCATTCCTTACAATCTTTCCGTTTATATCTATATTTTTTTACAATCTTATCTTTTCTATATATACAATTATTTACAACTATTTACATAAAGTCTTATACCTAGTTCCTTATTTCTATTTCCTGCGATAGCGCAATTTAGGACTTATTAGCTAACGAATGAGCGCGCGAACGAAAGCGAGAGTACAAGCGAGAGAGAGAGAGAGAGAGAGAGAGCATGAGAACGCAAACGCATCTTAGATATAGACCACAATTTTCGGCTTCTTATACTTTATAGGCGGTCAGTTACTATTTCAAAACTAATCTGCTACATTTGATTACAGATTGCGCTACGCCTTTCTAGGACTGCAAATTAATTTTCTTCGTCTTCTATTCTCAAGCACTACAAAAGTGGAGATCAAAAATCCTGTCTTTCTGCAATTTATTTCGTACTCATTGTAGCTTAAATTTTGTATAATGAAAATTCATAAACTCAGACCATACAATTTGTTAACTGCTAAACGAAGTATTGCTGTCCTTTACACGAAATCAACTAAAAATAAATTTCTTTTGAAACTTTATGAATTTTGTTAGACCGAAAATGTAATTCCCGACAATCGTTATTAAAATTTTAAATTTAAAAAATCTAAAAAATATTAATTAAATTTAAATTACATTAGAAGTTATGAAAATCTAAAAGTTATTGAAATGAAAAGAAAACATAAAAGTCCAGGGGCTCCCTTAAACCAAATACAATAAATTTTGATTTTATTATTAAGTTTAACTTTCTTTGAAAAGTGACGGAAATTAGAACAATGTAATTTAATCTATGAAAGCAGTTTGAAGCACCGATTTTTTTGGCAGTATCAATGATTGTCAGACTGAGATCTGCCAGTAAAATCACAAAATTTTTTTTCCGCACCACTAATTTCACTGTTATCATTATCTCTGTAATCACTGTTGCTATTATTCTCATTGTATATATTGTATGTATATGTATACTGTGATTAAATTTAAATTGAATTAAAATTTATTGAAATTTGAAAGTTATTGAAAGAAAAAAAAACATAAAAAAGTCCAGGTGCTTCCTTAAACCAAATACAATAAATTTTGATTTGTTTTTATTAAGTTTAACTTTCTTTGAAAAGTGACGGAAATTAGAAAAATGTAATTTGATCTATGAAAGAAGTTTGAAGCACCGATTTTTCTGGTAATATCAATAATTTTCAGACTGAGATCTGCCAGTAAAATCACAAAATTCTTTTTTCCGCACCATTAATTTCACTGTTATCATTATCAATGTAATCATTGTTGTCATTATTGTCATTGTATATATTGTATGTATATGTATACTGCTTTTATATTACATAATCAGGTATTTTTTGCAGCTCTTAAACAGGCCCTTTTCAGGGCCACCACATTTTGAAACGTGGAAATATGTCTTTTATCATTTCAAACGTTAAATCCCCAAAAAAATGAAAGCTTCATATCTGTCTTAGCTTCTCTTTTACTGTTGATGAATCTTTGTAGAATCTATTTTATAAATGCCAAATGTAACTTAAATTGTAGGTAAGTGGCACCTGAAAGTTATATGCTTCATGTGTATTTTTTATACGTTAAAATATTATTTGTTCGATTCCCTTCATAGTAAATGTTCGAGATATTATTTATCTGAAGTTTGACGAAAAAGATATAAACAATTGAAAATTACAATTATCCAACGTCAGATCATTTTTATCACGAGGTGGATAAACATTATCTGCCGTCGGCTAATTGTAGTTTTCCATTGTTTGCTGCGTTTTTGCACAACCTCACATAAAGAATATCTTGGGGATTAATTGTGTGAATTACCAATAATAATAATGATTGAAGTTGCAAATAAGAGTGAAGAAAATTAGATCTCTTATTGCAATTCAGAGAATTACTTTATGCGTAAATTATACAATTTGGAAATAAAGTATCATTGGTATCATAATGAGCAGATTTTATATTTTATACTTCTTAATTATTAAGTGCTAACTTGAAAAATTCTTATATTTTGTGTTTAATACTCAGCGGTAAGGGGTGTATTAAGAGTGCAAGAGACGCAAGAGACGCACTCACAGCTCGCCCTGGCTGTTTGTGCTAGAGAAGCGAGACAAGCTTACGCCTTTGGGTTAGAAAAAATTTGGGATGGTTTATGGGGGCCGCATGGCGCCACCGTAAACTTTTCCTTTATTACAGCAATAAGGATTCATTACATTTTAACCAAAAGAATAGAATTTATTAATAAACAAAGTGTAAATAATAGTAATATTTTTTCAAAACCAAATTATTACTTAATTTTCTTGAAAATTATTCATCTTTATTACAAATCCCTGCGATTATTACAAGTCGATAAAGAGACGTAGTTTAATATTCTTTATAGCACAAAGAGTTACCATTTGATTTTAGACTAGCTGACGCTAATTTTTTAATCGGGACTTCTTTTATCCATGTAAAAATTTCCAGAAGATTTTATTAGATTTTTAAAGGTACAGCACGTCAAAGTGTGTAAATTCAGAAATCCTCATTAACTTGTTAAATATAAGCATTAGAATTAATTTTTTTAATGAAAGTTGAAGTAGACTTAAAAAGAAGTATCTTTTATCTCTAGAATTTTCTTGATAAAATAGCTTTCTACAAAGAAAGCCACCTTTCTATTCTGGTTCTGCATTTTTTATTTATTTAATCGATTTTTTCTCGAAATCGATTACTTTGATCAAAAAATGTTCTCTTGAAAAAAAATTCTCCTCTCTGAGTAGTGCAACTTTTTTGGAAAGCTTTTTTCTATGAAATCAATATTTTAACCAAAATAAGAACAATTTTATTTTTCCTCACTTTTGAACGTAATTGTTTATTTTTTATGTTAACAATTGATTCAATTAAAAAGCGATAAAGCACATTACTCTCCCGAAATCGGTTTTCTAGCTGATCATATATTTAAACTTTCGAAAAACCCCAAATTGTAATATGGCTATTGCATTAATTAAAAAATAATTGAAACACGATTATCTCGAAACTCCGGCATTTTTCGGAGTGGGGGGGGGGGGCACCTTACACTTTCGTAATCGGTACAACATTTTACATGATATTCAATACAAAAATCCTGCGGACCTAGAACGTCACACAGGATTACACCCAACTCCTAGAGTAATAGGCAGACACTCCCTCTTCACCACTCCTTAGTCCCCCCTATACCGACTATGGCATGAAAAATCAGTGTCTCAGTTGATTGTGATTATGTTTAGAAATTGTTTTTTACAGTGTAAGTCAAATGGGTCAAAAATATTCGGCCGATCTCATCATAAATAATATCGATATAATAGTTGTTGAATTTTGACGATAAATATTCATACACTACATTTTTAAACTCTTCACACTTTTCACGATTCATTAACTCAAAAATAAAATTCTCGGATGGTTCAACTATTTTCATAGATAAACAATATTCCATCAATAACTCTACAATTCAAAACAAGCATTCCTCTAATAAAATGCGTAAAGCTTGAATTATTCCAAAATACTCATTCACACACAACATTACATTTTTTAAGACAGTAAAACTAGCTTTCTTCAGAGAAATTGAAGGTACAAAAACTTATTTTTTCTTCTTTTCACAAGAATTTTCATAATATTGACCATTTTCACAATTAGATGAAGTTATTCTGTCGAAAAGAATAGTGTTTTTCCCGTAGGACGTCGTATTGCTCTTTGTAAGCGTTATAACGTCAAACTGTCCCGAGAATTTAGACCATGATGTTGCAAGAACCCGAGCCCCTCGACTTTACGATTCGTTTTCGGTGGCTAACTAGCTATTAGGAGAAGTTTTTAAGTAAACTGAATTTTGCAGGGTGTCCACAGAATAAAAGTTCATGAAATTTTGCTATGTTATTTGATAATAGAAAAAATAAGGAACTTAATTCTTATTAAACTGTCTTTCCCAATTTAAAAAAAATTTATGTTGGTTTAAAAAATGTGCTTTCAAATTTGCGTAAGTTTAACAGATATTGAAGAATTTTGTAACATTTTGAAAATAAATAAAACTTGTCAAGATTTTTGTTTTAATTTTGTAAGGTTTCACGGAAATGAAAAAATTCTTTTAGGCTTCTACGAATAATTAATATAATTTTCTAATTTGAAAAATTAATTTTAAGGGATTATTTAAAAAGATTTCAAATACATTTGAAACGATGTAAAATATTGTCAGTTAAGAATCTGGAAGATTTTAAGGAAAACTTTTTAATTTTTCCGAATTGAAGAAAAAATCAGGTAAAATTTGAACCATTTTTAATGATTAGATGGATTAGAAGGTCTGACAAGATTAGAAACAGTACTTTTTCAAGATTCTTGTGCAAATTTTGGTTACTTTTTACTTTAAAAATATGTACTTCAAGAGAAAATTGAAAAGCATTTCTAAACATATAAAAGGATTTCATGATATTTAAAAGATGAGTGTGGGAGATTTTAAATCAAAATGTTTAATTTGGTAAGATTATAATGACTAAATAAAAATTGAGTAAATGCAATAAATATTCAGAAGAACCGAAGAGATTCAAATAGAATTTTAAACTTAAATTCTGTTATAAACTTTGATTTTTAAAGAATTTCAACGTAAACTTTAGAAGCTTTAAAGGAATTCCAAAAGATTTGAAGGAGATTAAACAATCTTTCTTAAAATTCCTGGGGAAAAGTTATTAGATTATAAGTCAATTTTTCTACATTTTGAATTAAGAAACATAATTCTTATTAGGCATTCTTGTGCAATTTTGTCATATAATTTTGTTTAAATACATGATGGTTTAAAAAATGTACTTTCAAATTTAAGTAAGTTTAAGAGATATTTAATAATTTTAAAAGGATTTAAAAATAATTGAAAAATTGTTAATGATTTTTCAAGAATTTCGTAAGGTTTCATGAAAATGGCAAACCTCCTTTTAGGTTTCTAACCATAAGTATAATAAGTTTTTTATTTCGAAAAATTAATTTCAGGAGATTATTCTAAGAAATTTCAAAACATTAGAAAAGATTTCAAAAATTGTCAAAGAGTCTGAAAATTTTTAAAGGCATTTTTTTTATTTTACAGAATTTAAAAAAAAAATCAGGAAAAATTTGAATAATATTTAAAGATGAGAAGATAAGAAGGTCTGACAAGATTGAAAAAAATAATTATTTTCCTAATACTCGTGTTAAAATTTTTAATGACTTTATTTCGAAAAATGAACTTTAAAAGAAAATTAAAGAAGACTTTTAAGCACATTAAACGATTTCCTAAAATTTATAAAAAGAGTGTAGAAGGGTTTAAAAGCAAAATGTTTCAATTCGGTAAGATTAAAAAGTTTAAAAAATGTAAATAATCGAATAAATGCAAGAAACATTTAGTAGAATTGATGAAATTCAAAAATAATTTAAACTTTAGAAGAGCTTCAGAACGTAGGATAAACTTATTTAAAAAACTAAAAAATCTAAAAATTCTCGTAGAAGAGAAAAAAGATGCACCTGGAAATTGTGTACAATTACACAAGCACAAAAAAAAGTCCATGGAGGCGACCTTTGGGGTTACATGGTTTTTGGGTCGCTGATTCCGAATCGTTTGTCGGTTTTTCCAGATCAGATCGCTTTCAAGGTCATTTGAAGGTCAAATGAAGAAAATATTGTGAAAAAATCTGAAAAAATTCAGATATATTTTTTTAGCATGCTGAATCCAAATCCGGTGTCGGTTGACCTTCATTAGTTTAAGATCAAAGTCATTTGAAGGTCAAAAAACAAAATAACCTCAAACAAATTTGTAAAGATTTATATATAAGTTTTAAGAATCGTAGAATCTAAATCTTAGGTCATTTTGACTATATCTAGTATTTTCAAGGTCATTGGAATATGAAAATAATAACCCATACATCGAGTTTCATAGAACTTCATCAATTCACGTACAAGCTCATAATAAGATCAAAAATTAACAATCCCTCATAAACAATTACGATAGACATATTTTTTGTATCAACTTGTGTTCATGTTTTCCGCTCATACCGTACTCTCTTACTAGGAGTAGCGCTTTTCCATTTCTTTTATGTTTTGATGGAAGCGCTCTCCTTGCTCTTCACTCTAATCGCCACAATTCTCTGGGAATCGTTCCAGGTGATTAAGCAGGAAGTGCAATTTGCATGACATCAGGCACCCTATTTTTCCAAAGTTCTTAATCATTTCGGCTACTATAACTTTATAATATTCACTTCTTTTATTTCCTAAAAAGTTTTACACAACTTCTTTAAAACTGAGCCATGCATCTCTTCGAATTTTTGTCATTGTCGTTGGAAATTTATCATCTTGTAAAAGTTTCCTTATTTCTGGACCATCAACAATCCCTTCTTTCAACTTGGCATCAGATTTATATTGAAACTTCTTTTCCAAGTATTTAAAACATCGACTATTTGCATCTAAGGCTTTCACAAATTGCTTTATGGCTCATAATTTAATATGTAATGGAGGAATCAATACTTTTTCTGGATCAACCAGGGCCGATTCAATGATATTTCCTTTTCCTATTTCAAGTGATTTCCTTTCAGCCCACTTATGATTCGTGTAATGTTTTCCGCGATCTCTACTATCCCAAAGGCACAAGAAACATGGATTCTTTGTAAATCCAGACTGCTGTCCTAGCAACATACCTGAAACTTTCAAATCACCACATATAAGCCAATTATCTGTTTTGTATTCAATGGCTTTTTTTTGATGAGTCAATAAACAGTCTCCAATCATCATTTTTATAAGTATTTGGCTTAAGTTCTTCCATCAGTCCTTTAGCATTTACTCAGTACACTAATTTTTCTTCGTCCAAGACTTTTTCTTTGAAATACTGCTTAAAACTCTCATTTCTTTTTCTAGAAAAAGTTACTTTCGTACCTTTTTCTAATAAATTTTTACTTTTTAAAACTGAAGCTAAATGTTTCGCAGCATCTTTAGGTAGTCCCAAATCTCTTACGAGATCATTAAGTTCG
>NC_046658.1:3682363-3688329 GCF_010883055.1 Belonocnema kinseyi
GGGCGCATACTTTGAATAAAATATTTGTTATCATTCTCTTGAAATAAATGTGTTTTTTTCTTGAAAAAATACCGGTTTCATATGTATACACCTGGTATTACTTACGACACCTGGTTTATAAACTTCATCAGAGCTTTCTTGGCTATCGCTTTCATATTCATCTTGATTTTCGTCATCGGTCTTAATGCCTTCGTCATCATCATCATCATCATCATCATCATCTTTAGATTCAATTCATAAATTTTCTATACTATCAACATCAACCGCATCAATCGTTTGAGTTCTCTCAACGGCTTTTTTTACTGATCCTACCTGGGCGTATTTAAGATTATGCAAATTTTTTTTATTATACCCACGGATATCGGTTTTACAGAAATAACAATCATCTTCGTTGGATGGCTCATTCCATTCTGTGGGTTTAATGAAGATCAATTTAGAATAGTCTTTAGTTTTTTTTTTAAATAGAAAGCATTTTGCGGCAGTTATTGCAAATACTATCAGGAGCCTAATCTCCCGAAACTATATCTGAATGAAAGCATTCTTTGTATATATTCCGAAAATTTCCGTTGAACGATCGTCGATCGTTTTTGTTCGGAACAAATGTTCCACAAATGACGAAAAATGCGTTAACATCTTTCGGGCACTCGTGTTTAGAAGATGAGGTTGAAGTTTTGTTTAAATTTTCCATATTTTTATATATGAACCCGCTCGACAGGGATCCTGGTCCGATTGCAGGTGAGTCCGCCGTCCTGGAGGTGATAACCCTTTTATCTCTCCAGGGCTAAGTAAAAAGGCTTTTCGTCTTTGTCGAGGACAATGTCAAATCGTCGACGTACACACTACGGCATCATCCTTACACCCTGTCGACCCCCTGTAAGGCAGTGCACTTCCACTGGCATCGGTACCCCGACTAGCGTATGCGCGAAGCATTCTACACATCCCCTTACGGGGCAGTTGTCATCGTCACACGACTAGTCGAGGCAACCGGTGAAAAAGAATCGATTGCATTCATCGAAACATATAGACATCTGCACATCCACACATCCATGCAACCGCAGATCCACACATGGACACACGCAAACATTCACTCATAACCGCAAATACATTTGGACATTTATAAAAACTGTATTTTTTACAATATAAGGGCAAAAAGAACCCACCTCTTTTTTAAAGATATACCATTCTAATGGGTACAAAGTTTTCTATTTCAAGAAATCTATAGCAGCTAATATTGATAAGAAAGTACACTGCCTTACTTTCGAGAAATTCACAGCAGCTATTGTTGATAAAGATAAATTAATATTTCCAGTTTCTAGATAGACGAAAAATTAAAGATGATTCTAAATTAATTTTTTTAAACATTTTTTCAACTCTAAAACCCCTGGATACCACTTTTTGAGTGGATCCAATGATTATTTGAAATTAGGCTCCGCCATATTGGATCCGCCATTTTGTTTTTTGGAATCCTGACATCAGATTCGAAATCAGCACCTTCGAAAACCATATATTAGTGTCCTTGCAATTCATTGTTGTACATTTCTATATGTTTTCCGACTTTTGTCCACGAAACCGGGTCTCCTGGCCCACTGTGCATAGGCGTGGAAATAGAACATGCTAGCAGAAGGGTTCATGGGTCCATTCGGCACTGTGAAACTATTTTGCTCTTATAAGAAATAAGAAATTAATTAATTTCTACAAAAATCATTTTATTTTATTTGCTTGAAAAACTAGAATCAGAATAAAAATAAATAAGGGTGAAAATTATTTTCAGTTTTTAATATTTTACAGAAAACTTAGGGTGAAGTTTCCTTTTGGAACTAGAAAACGTTTCAGAAAAAAAAAACAATAAAGTAATGTGAGACTTACTTCGAAATTAGATATTTCTTTGAATCATTGAGAGATTTAACTATTTTTTCTTCTACTTAGGAATGTCTCACTTTTTTTAATTTTCATTTTTGTAGAAAAAATTGGAAGTGATTTAAAGGAAGTGTGTGTATCTACATAATTCGGCTATTAGTGCCGAAGTTTCGCTATATTTTTGCAGATTTCAAATTAAAAATTTAGAAGCTGTTTAAGAATTATGAAAGGCTTCAAAAGGATAAAAACATTTTTTTAAGATTCTTCGGAAAATAAAAAATGATTCTTCATTTTTTTCTCATTCTTTTAAGAGAATATTTAAAAAGATTTTCAAAGATTTCCAAAATTGTAAAAAAATGTGGAATATTTGAAGCAATTTTTTTTACATTTATAAAATTTACTTTGAATCTTAAGAACAATTAAAAAATATCTTTTTAAATGAATCAAATTTTGCTTGTCACGTTCAAAAAATTTTGGTGACTTAAAAAATTCCTTCAAAATATTCCAAATTCTGTTTTTAAAATTGTGGAAATCTTTGAAAATATTTTCTTAAAATATTTTTTAACATAAGAAGTCATTTTACATTTTCCTTGCAATGTTAAAAAAATGTTTTATTTTTATTTTGAAGCCTTTTAGAATTCTTAAAAAGCTTCTAAAATTTGTATTTGAAATTTGCACAAATCTACATTTTGTTTTAAATGAGGCTGCAGCAAATGTTCGAAAATTGCGATACCAATAGGCGAATGTTGTCAAAACATACAACTCGTTTAAATTATTAAAAATCATTTTAAATTTTACATTAATTTTGAATGTTTTTAAAACTTAAAGTGAATCAAGTTTTTCCTATAAATAATAAGCAGGATTTTCTAAAAATTGTATGAAAAAAGACATTAGTTTTGAAAGATATTTATAAATTCTGAAAAAATTATTTAAAATTTGAAAAAGTTTAAATTAAATTCTAGATTTCTATGGATTTTGAAACAAAATGTTGAAGGTTTTCAAGGATGTTTTAAAGTTTTTAAAACAATTTAACTTCTAATTTTAGAAGTGTTGAGTTAAATAATGTTAATTTTAGAATTTTTAATGTTTCTAACATAAACTTTCTTTAAAAAATCTAATTTTGAAAATCTGAACGTTCATTGATTGAATTTTCAACTTAAAACAGTGAAAATGATAACGCCGATTTATATTTTTTGAACTGAATTTGAATCTTTGAACTTTATAGTTTATGAAAGATAAAAATTCTAAATTTTGCAGCATCTATGGATTTCATTTTAAATTGTTTACTTGAAAAGTGTTAGTACCTAACTTCCATTTTAAACGTGCAAATTATTGAGCATTTGAGTATAACATTTTTTTATTTAAAAACAAAAAAAGCAAGACTTCCACTTTGAGTGCTTTAATTTGTAATATATTTTTTATTACTTCAAATGGAATTTTTTTAGCTTTGGAGATGAAATTTGTTCATTTTATTGACCATGAAAAATGTTTGCGAGCTGGGAAAAAACCGGACAATTTCCGAGGTTTTTCTTCTTCGATTAAAATGGTTACACCGACGATACCATAAATATATTAGATGAATGATAAATAATTTAGAGATATTACTATACATACTGACACGATATGTAACTGCATATACAATAATTAGGTACATGAAAAACTATTTCATAATATTAATCTTATAAATGAGTCTGCAGCATTTTTTTACCTTAGGCCATGTTTTTCGGTGACCACGTGACCAAACTAGTCCCCGTTTATGAGCATTTTTTTGGTGTTCACTGTGTCCACACGGATTGAGATATCGTGTGTAAAATTTGACAGATTAAATAAAAGGCACTAAAGAACGTTTGTATACATCAATATGTTTATAATTTTAAAGAAAGTTTATTTATAAATTGATGTAATACGATATTACCATTCGAGTTATAGCACTTTGCAGGTAATGTTTGGTTTAATGCATTTCAGATTTTTTGATTCGCGTATAATGTGCACTGACACAAATTTTGGACTAAATTGTCTAAACCTTAAAAAAATTAATATAAGCAATAAAATTTGCACATTTGATGCAAATGAAAACTTTAGCATCTGCACACACGTAATCTATCATTATTTTTGGAGCATTTTTAGCGATTTCTAGCGGAGAAAAAAGAGAATTTGAACGTCGATAAAGTCCAGACCACGTGACTAAGTTCGTTTATGAAATTTTTGTGTTGAGAATGAAATGATTTTCATGTTTTTTTGTCCTAACTACGTCCACACGGATTGAGATATCGTGTTCAGGATTTAGGAAGTTATACAGAAAGCACTAAGAAACGTTTGTATACATCAAAATGTTTATGATTACGAAGAAAGTTTTCTAGTAAAATATTAAAGGAATATGAAATAAAATTTTAACGTCGATACAATAGATGCCTCGATTTAAAAAAATCGAGGAACATCTTAGTATATGATACTTGAAAATCAGTCCAAGTCCCATCTTGAGAAATGTGCGTCTTCAGAAAATGATTAAAATTGTCTAATGCTTATACATTCTTGTGGATTTTTTGTACTGGTGTGAAAGAATTCTAAGGTGTTACTATGTTTTCAATTTGAAATTTATCTTTTATTTTTAGGACCAAAAAATGAAAAACATTTTACACAAAAATTTCATGAACGTACTTAGTCACTTGATCTCGACTTTATCGACGTTCAAAGTTTCTTTTTTTCTCCGCTAGAAATCGCTAAAAATTCCCAAAAAATAATGACAGGTTACGTGTGTGCAGATACTTATTTGTTGATTTGCAACGAATGTGCAAATTTTATTGCTTATATTAATTTTTTTCAAGGTTTAGACGATTTAGTATAATATTCGTGTCAGTGCTCAATATGAACGAATCAAAAAATCTAAAATGCATCAAACCAAAAATGATCTGCGAAGTGCTACAGCTCGAATGGTAATATCCTATTCCATCAATTTATAAATAAACTTTCTTTAAAATTCCCAATATACTGATGTATAAAAACGTTATTTAGTGCTTTTTATTTTATTTGTCAAAGTTTAAACACGATATCTCAATCCGTGTGGACAAAGTGAGCACCAAAAGAAATGTTCATAACTGGAAACTAGTTTGGTCACGTGGTCACCGAAGAGCATGCCCTTAAACAAACAAAATTTCTTTTCAAAATAAATCAGTTTTCCTGGAAGAATAATTCAGACCATAATATTGTGGCTGAGTAGGCCCCCAACCCTTGCTCAGTATCTACGACGATTCGAAGCCAATGGTTTTTGACCTGGCCGGTCGTTAGCAAGATTCCTAGTTTATGGCATCACTTATAACCCCATTGTCAAACTCTCCCAAAAAAAGGAAAGTTGATAACTATTAAATAAATAAAAATTAAGAAATTTAAATTCTACACGGAGAAAAAGATATCGCACAATGATATCGCAAAACTTTTATATTGCAATAAAGCGCAATATGATAACGTACAATCAGGTGCCGGAACTTTGTACGATATTATAATGCACTAATATCACAGACAAAAATGAAGTTAAATTTTGTTGCTGTCGTCTGCTACGGCGTCCTTAGCAGCAATGGGAAAAAGGCAGAGTATGAGTCAGTTCGAGGTATAAATCGGGACTCTAGATTTAAAACAATAGAGCAAATAAAAAATTTGCTGCAGGTAAGACCTGCAACTGTTAATGATTAAACATATTTCGGCGAAAGTTTCATTGAGGTTAGGAAAATAATTCTGAACTCGTCGACTGCGTCGCGCTGAAGTGAGCAAATTTCAGTAAAACATGTAGAATCTACGACAGAAAACACAAATAAATCACGTTATTGTAGACGAATTAAAACTTACTTAATACAATTTAGCAAAAGCGCAAAATGTAACTCACAGATGGGAATCGCCATTTCTTACGTTATAGATTGCACAATTATGCGGTATATAGTGTAAAAACTTGCAATGTACGATATCACTATTTTGCGCTATTATAATGCGATAATTACGATATATAGCGCAAGAATTACGATATACGAGGGTGGATTGATAAGTTTCCGGCCTGACCAAGAGATGGCGCCACTAGGCCTACCTTGAGGTGGCGTTCTATAGTACCATCCTTAGATAGC
>NC_046658.1:3688429-3689465 GCF_010883055.1 Belonocnema kinseyi
AGAGGGAGCTCTTCTTAATATTTTGACACCAAAATCATGTCGATACACCTTACCGACTGCGAGTAAAGCCACCCACGCTTTAACTTGACAGACTGTACAATCGACACTATACGGTGCAAAAACTAACATCGATAAGTTACTTTGCGCCCGCACTTACAGTTAACTTCTTCAGGCTTGTAAGTCGCCAAAATATTTTGAGTGATTCGTATGCAGAATGATCTCCTGATTCCGAATCGGTGTGGTACATCTTCGGCAGATTGTGCGTTCTCTAGATATTCGTAATTAATCAATTTTTTAATTACTCCCGATTTATGATTTTCCATTAAACTTATTTCGATTTTTTTCCTGCACTTTATTAGCTCATTACAGGACGAATAGAAAACGTTGAAACATATTTGCCCTCCGATGAATATTTATTGCACAATAGCAACTAATAGGCGAAAAAATTGGAAAAAAATCTATCTGCCATATCTTCAAAAATAGGATATAAAAGAGAAATATTTTTTTAAATTTATGAAAATAATAGCTAAAATACACACTTTTTATAATAAAAACTATTTCTCTAATGTTAATACATTCCTGGCAAAATTGAGTTTTATTGGGTGAAATTCTGCGGTGTGATAATAAATAGTAATTTTTAGTAAATTAAATTCATGTTAGAGACAATATTTTTGTTCAAATGTATTGTTGCTGTTCCCAGACACAAAGTTCCTGTGAAATTATGGTGAAATTGTTTAAATTTAAGCAACGACGCTCGAATAATCAATTACGGGGTTTCAAATAGTAACAACTTTTCTACAAAAAGTTATAAATGTTTGAAATTTAGCATGATAATTCTCTTAAGTACCACTAAAACAATGATGTTAATAAAAAATTGTTTATACAAAAATTGTCACCTGTAGAACAATCTAAATTCCAATTATTTATCTACAGTTCTACGAGGGTGGATTGATAAGTTTCCGGCCTGACTAAGAGATGGCGCCACTAGGCCTACCTTGAGGTGGCGTTCTATAGTACCATCCTTAGATAGCTTGTA
>NC_046658.1:3689565-3703545 GCF_010883055.1 Belonocnema kinseyi
AGGGAGCTCTTCTTAATATTTTGACACCAAAATCATGTCGATACACCTTACCGACTGCGAGTAAAGCCACCCACGCTTTAACTTGACAGACTGTATGTTTCTCGCTCCGTCTTACTGTTTGAATTTACACTGTCTAGTGCAATTAATTTTAAGCTTATATTAAGACTTTGGCAACTTCTCGGTGTAATTCGTTAGTACTTTCAACACTGGGAAGTTGAGAGTTTGTAAATTTACCAACTTTAGAACGGAGGAGTGTATTTTAGTAGAAAAATGCTTTTTCGCACAAAAATATCGCACCATATCATTACAACTTCGCACTTCGGTGTGACGTTGTACGAATTTTTTCTAAAAGTATAGTACTAACAGTTGTTGTAGAAACATTTTCAGTAACTTTTGAACATCACCCATAGTTTGTGACATTGTATGTTTTACTATAAAGATTCAGAGAAGTTATTAAGGTCGTGGCTGATCCTACAGGGGTTTTATATAAAGACGGACTGATAATTATAATAGCTTTAAAGGTGGGAGCAATATTAAACTACACACGTTTCATACAAATGTAGACAACAATCATGTCTCACTTAAAAATGATTGGCTAAAAATTGTAAGAGTAGGGAGGCAAAATCTGGATATATATATTATACTAATGAAATAAGTTTATTAAAAATGCGTTCATTGATAAATCAATAAAGATTGGATATGCAATATAATTAAACATTTTTATAGTTTTATTTTTTACCACCTTGTGGTATTTTCTTGTTCCCCGAAATATTTCGCATTACTCATGAAATGAAAAGTGAATCTTGTTAGTATAGCACTTGTGCAATATTGGAATATCAAATCGTTTTATCAAGGTTGAATTAAAATAGGCGATTGACTAGTAGCTGAAAGATACTATTGATGCTAGTAAGAAGATTTTAGAAGGGGTTCAGAGAATCTGTTCCTTCCACTAGCGCCAAATTTTTCAAATACGTGAATATCAGGGAAAAATTTCAAACATCAAATTAAAGGACCTTCTTCTACCTTAATTTAAAAATATAAGCGATCAAATTACATTGCAAATAATTATAAATTAAAACTCTAATATACTATTTGGCGCATAAATATTAAACACTTAAATTCTTAGGACTTGAATTATTTATTTTTATCAGTTATTCAAAAATTACTTAAGGTTCTACTCAGCGGCACTACACAGCAAAAAAGTGCTTAATTTAAGTAGAAAATTCGCCTTATTTTAAGGTGACACAAAAAGAAGCATAGGCAATCTGAAATTAAGAATTACATCTGAACATTAAATTAAGGAAATTAGATTCCTGAAATTCAGGTCGGGACTATATGAAATTCAGGGAGGCATGACCGGAAATTCAGGTCTGCTCGCTCTTCAATTAAGAATATATTTATACTGAAAGCTAGTGTAACCTTAAGTTAATACACTATCCTAAATGAAATTAAGGGTAATATTCTAACTAAAAACCAGAAATTTCTCACGTCTTACCGACACATAATAGTTATTCGTTTTAGAAAATATACAAGTTGGGTTCAAACTTTTAGGAAAATACAGGAAAAGTAGGACAAATGGAAAAAGCAGTATATTGGGGGCAGGTGCGGTCCAAAATCTTCAGACAATTGTGTTCCGTAATGTATTGAAAGGGCGCTCACGCTGCGAAGTAAAAAGTTTTGTAATGATTTAATTACTTTGATTAGTTTAATAATTCAAATATTGGCTGATAACTGGAACTGATTTTGCTGCAGCACTTTTTTAAATCTGTGAAACGAAAACTCCTCGAATGATGGAAACATAGTATCATAGTCGACACTGACCAACGCGACATGGAGTATTGGAGTAGGATGCGACTAGAATTAATGGCCACAAGCTGTATAGTAGCGACAGCGTTCTGTGACGTCATGTAAGGTAGTACGAACCTGAAATTCAGGAAAGGTATATTCCTTTATTTTAGGTGAGGAAAGCCTTACAGGTTATTTCAGGTTGCCTACAACTTACTTTCAGAACAGGTGGCAGGATGGATCGAGAATATCTAAAATATTATTCAATTAAATAATTGTATCTTTAAAAATTCTTGAAAAACTTTCAATGGTTTTAGAACATAAGGAAATAGCGTTTATTCATGATTTAGTTTTTATTATTATGATATTGTCAAATATAGAGTTCGAAATAAGAGAAATGTTTAAATGACTCAAAAGTTATCTGAAAATCTAAAAATAATTCCAATTAATATTATAGGTTTGAAAAATTATATATGGATTCAAGAACATGGTTGGCCTGATGATAAGTTAGACAAATTTGTATTGGATTTATAAAAACTGTCCAGACAAAATTTATTAATCAATCTTTTTCTGCGATATATTTATTGTAATACAAAAAGTTAATCAGGATACGTTCTTGCATCGCTTATAATTGCCAATTAAAAAAAAAAATTTCGTTATTTAACTCTGATCTCCTTTTTCTCCAAATGGAATTTTTTGTACCCGTTTTATTTATGCTGGCATACAGTAAAGACATATATTAGAAGCATTCTTTTTTATTCTTTAAAAATTCAAAGATACTTACGAAATGGTGCTCTTATATGTAATATTTGCGAACCTGTTGATAAATATAAATTTAATTGTGTGAATTATGGATTTGTGCGCGTTCTGTTTTATTTCACTTTCTTTACTTAATTATTCTCTCTTATTTTTCATGAAATTTTAGATAATTTATTTACACAATATATTTCCCAATTTTCGGACCCCCCCCCCCGCGAAAACAGGACGGGGAACCGCCCGACCTGGCCCCCGGGGTTAGCACCCCTGGTTCTTTCCATATATACTAGAAATATGTATAAGATCACACAGGAAGTAAAAGTCAGTTTGCTACACTGAGAGAAATTCGGTGTAGCATCTACACTCCAAGTATAGGTTGAGCTCTGTATCATGATAGCGAGCGTTACACTCATGACCGGAGTAGCAGTTACTCTAATCGGAGCGAGAGACACACCAGTACAGCGTAGACGCCACGCTAGTCAGTCGGTATAACAGATAACACCTATAGATGCGTATCTGTTGCTTTTTTCGAACGGCGTGCTCGGCATTCATTGCGCGCGGTTTTGCATATTCTTCGCCTCGTCCGGCGTTTTGTTAGATTAGCGAATCCTTTCACCAAATTTATTATGTCTGTGTGTGTGTATTAAATTTCAGATTAAAAAATGGAAGCCTTCTTTCAAAATTATAACGTGTTTTTCAAAGAGGATTTGAAGCAACTATTCCAAGCAGGTGAGTTGTTCGTTGGATAACCTTAAATTTACTGTCGCATTACAAGCAAAGTGTGAATGCATTGGCTGCTTTTATGCATTTCTATAACACAATAAAAACAAGAGCAACGACATTTTTAAGCTATGACGCTTTTTGTATTGAGAATAAATAACATGTCATACTATCATGTAACTACGACAAAATTTCTGACTGATTGAGGTAAACGATTCAAAAATTAGTTTGAATACAATTAATCGACTTCATCAGTGACATACATGCCTTCACATACAGAAAATTCTGAAGTTAAATCATTTGAATATTAATGAAATTTTATGTTAGAGATGGTATTTATGTACGCAAAATAAAACACTTTTTTGAGTAACTTTTTTCTGATTTAAATAATTTTTTTGTAGAAAACATAGACGGCGATGACTTTTTTTAACTAACCACTGAGCGGTTGTGTCAAATTCTGAAACAAGATGTTAATATTATTGCACTTTTCTTACCTATATTTGCAAAAGCAAAAAAAGAAATCAAGAATAGTGCTGGTATTTTGAATAATATTAAAAATATGGAGATTTTTCTGGTACCTGAAAGTTCAGATTTATTGCAAAATTTAAATAGTATTGAATGAGTGGAGTCCACTGTTGTTACTGATAAGGAAAATCTTGAAGAATCTATGAGCATATTTTAAAATACAAGTATTGATAGTGACCCACATGAATTTGAATCATCTATTATCAATGAAAAAGAAACTGACAAAAGGTCTTATCACTCAAAACTGCCAGGTGCTTATTTATTTTTATAAACAATTGTATTGAACATACTTAAATTTATTCTGGATGCAATTTAACTTGCTCATTCAGATTTTCTTTCAAAGTCTTTACAAATATGTAAGACATATTCTAAGATGTTTGTTGTGTGTTGGCATTTATTATTTTCATTCATTTACAGACAATTTCAATTTTATTGAAAATGAATTGTTTACATTATTGAATGATGACTTGGAAGGTCGGGTGATTTTAGGCATATAAAAAATGCAAAAACATTACTCATAAGTCGTCTTAAATATTTTATAATACGCAAATTGATCAATGAAAATCCTATAAAATACAAGTGAGTCACGCTTCATAAAAATACATATGAAATAACTGTACGTGACTGACACAGTGAATATCTCACTAATTAATTGTTACTAACCACTGTTTCTTATACTGCTTAATTTTTTTATTGACTTTTTAATGAGGTCTCCATACAATTGCTTTATAATTTGCAGCTACGCGTGCCATTTTAGTTTTGGTTTGTAACATTTGGATGTTCCATAGATCTTAAATAGAAATTCATTTTTTAGTTACATAAGTACATTTGTTTTAATTTTCGTGAACCGTTATTACATGTGTCGTAATAAATATAAAATTCCCTGCTAATTCTGTGATGTTTTGGAAAAATATATCACTATTTATAAATTTCGAGATATCTGCAATGATTTAGATTGATCCTAGAAAAAACGTATATGCTAGTAATTTGTCATATTCCCTCGTAGATATTGTAATTTGTCTTTTATTTTTAAAAAATGTTCAAGAAATGTGAATGTGCCATTGTTTAATTATATTTTTTTGGCAATCGGAACTCTCTTGACGCAAAAAGTTTCCAAACTAATAAATTAGCGTCTAAATGACTTAAAAAATATTAGATCTCAATTTTTTTTTAAACATGACTTATACCTTTTTTAAAAAATACCACAGAAAAAATTTGAAATACATTCAAATATTCACGATCGAAAGAAAATATTTTCGTCCATTAGAATCTTAGCCCACCCATTCGCTCATAAATAGATTTGTATGTCTACGTAAAACGTCAATAAATATTAAATGCTGTGAACAGCGATGGCCCTTAATTTTCTTTATTTTCAAATATCAATAAATTGCTCATTTTTGCTGATAATGTTTGTATGATAATCGATTCCACTGCAAAATTTTTATTTATATATTGCTTATGTTCAAATGCTATAAAGTTACTTATAGTTTTAGGTACAAACGATTCTACAGTTGATCTGAAGCCATTAACAGACCCTAATCAGCAGAATTATACAATATAAGTCATTGAGGAAACATGGAAGAAATCGTTTGCAAGAAGGCTAAAGGCATTGATAGTTACATTGAAGGGCAAAAATGTAATTAACTATATCACTTACCTAAATACTTTTCAGTGCTTAAAAACACCAAATTGTATTTCACTGGTAAGCGTAAAAGTATCGCGTATGTTTTTTTCAAGATTTCGTATTAATATCAATGAGTACAAAACTCTACGAAACTTTTACAGCTTGAGTCAGACTGTAAGCGAATTATATCGGGATTAGCTGAAAACAAATTGATCACCGAGGAGATTTATAAGGATGTTGCAATAAAATTCATCCCACGATGAGAAGAATTATCCAATGCTATTTGTCTCCAAGTCAAATCAGAGAGATCAAATGATGTAAAGGACTTTCGTTCTCGAATTTCCACAGTTCAGGATAAAAAAACAGTGATAAACCTTGACTTTGGTAAAATACTACAGGGTTGGCCATATTCGACGAAAAGATTTGGCAACACTGTAACTTTTGACACAGATGACAGATCGAGTAATGACGTAGCGCCTTTGAAGCATCAGTCCAAAGAGATTTTTGCCATTGAGCAGTACAATCCACGCGAATGCTCTCAGATTGTTGAAATTCACATGCAACAAAACAAGTCAAATGCTTCATCTTCGAAAAAGAACGGCCCAATGACCATACCAGCACAAATACCGCACCAAATAGTCACTTTTTGGTCATAAGGAGGTACCTCGTGAATAATTTGAGGATTTCCAGTACCGTAGAACGGATAATTTTGTTTGTTTACGGCTCCGGTTAACATGAAATGTGCTTCATCGCTCATGATGATTTTTTGAAAAAAAAATTATCGTCACTTTCAGCCATTTCGATGACTCTTTGGGTCCATTCCAATCGACATGGCTTATCGGCAGGTAACAGGTAATTCGTCAGTTGAATTTTGTATGGGAACAAATGCAAATCATGACGCAATATGCGACGTAAAGTGGTTCGTTTTATGCCCAACTGTTCAGATCGACGTGTTTGAGATGTTGTTGGAGACCTCTGAACACTGGCCCGTACGAGTGCGATATTTGCATCCGATCGCCTTGGTCGCTTTTTATTTGGACGCTTGGGATTAGTAAGTGCTTCACCTGATGAAAACCTTTCATACAAACGATACAATGTAGTCGCAGAAGGCGCAGTTTTCACTTTTTTTATTTCTTTCCATGCACGTGGAGTTTTCACAATGGCAAAAATCTCCATAGACTGATGCTTCAAACGCGCTACGTCATTACTCGATTTGTCATCTCTGTCTAAAGTTACAGTGTTGCCAAATCGTTTCGTCGAATATGGCCAACCCTGTATACTTTATTCGAAATTATTTTCGTTGCTGGCAATCGTATTAAACTCAATTCTTGAATGTTTTTGCTGTTAGACAAGACCATCTTGCTCTGTTTTATCTGCCATACTTTGTCACGAAAGGTCACACAGTAAAGAGCTTAAAAGGTTTTTTTCCTTTTTCAAGAGAAGACATTTCAGATCACTTTTTTAAAGTTATAAAAGTAAGACTGAATACTGTACGATAGATTCATTACTATTTACACTTTTTTACGTTGAAAATTGTTTTTTAGGATGAAACTCTGCTAGAAAGTTACAAGGAAACGTTTTCAAAGTGTATAGATGATATTGGTCATAACGCTCATCCTTACATAGTTTTTTGTGGTCAGATAGAAAGTTTTTCTAAAGCATTTGTAGTTTTTAACGGGGCACATTATGGTACAAAGAACCGTTAAAAAATTATTGTTGATTAATCCATTTTAAATACTTCGTAAAATGGATTACGTGAGCTTGTATAGTCATATTTTATCTTTTATACTGTTTTTGTACAGTGAACCGAGTTTTTCCAGGGAAACCGTCGATATATTTGTAAATTTTATTGATAACTTTAGTCTCGAAAAATACTGCAAGTTGATCGAAATTGAAGTTTTAGAAATAATTGAGAATACCGAGTCAAAGAATACAACTGTTCAAAGAGTTCGTTTGTACTTTCGTAATCACGGAAGAATTTTCGAAAATTTTGCGACAGAGAATAAACGTTTTACCTTGTTGAAAGATGTGGGTTTCCAAGAACCTGAAGAATTTGAAATCCAAACAAATTTTATACAGGAATTAAAAGACAAGGATGCAGTATTCGTAGAAAAAAAAACAATTTTGGCGTTCAAGTTCACTAGTTTGCTCTCTGACAAATTTTCTGAAAATTCCTGGTATGGCTACAAAGGTTCTACATAATGTGACCAAGTTACCCGAGAAAACAAATATTATTTTAAATGTCGTTCAAGCCAAATTTTGGAGCACATATTTAAAAAATTATTTGAATTTAATTTCGAAAGAATATTTGTTGCCGTTATTTCTCTATTCCGATGAAATTGAAATAGGAAATTCCTTAGAAAGCCACAGTAGAATAAATAAGTTTTCCGTAATTTATGCTTCTATAGCCTGTTTGCCAGCTTATATTTTTGCGCGTTTGGATAGCATTTTATTTTCTATGTGAATTCGAGCTGAAGATTTTGAACAGTGCTATAATGAAAATGTTTTTAGAAAACTAATTAACCAGTTAAACTATTTAAGATCAACTAGCATCACAATCGAAGTAGATGGTGTTTCAACATTATTTAAGTTTCAGACTGTTCTTATTTTAGGTGACAACCTTGGATTGAACGCTGTATTTGGTTTTGTCCAATCATTCAAAGCTAATGTTATTTCTCGAGTATGTATAACGGGCTCATACGATTGTGCACGGTTCTGCTTAGAGAAAAAAGATCTCCGAAATCTTGAAAACTATAATGAAGATTTAGCGAAGAAAAACGAATCATTCACGGGAATCAAGCAAGATTGCGTTTTTCATAGACTGAACAATTTTCACATCACAAAAAATACGAGTTTTGTCTTTATGCACGATGTGCTTAAGGATGGGTGCGTGTATGTGATTCATGATATACTATATGAATTTATTTACAAAAAAAATATTTCACTTTAAGTTTCTCGAATCTTAGAATTAAAAACTTTCTACCAAACACTGGCGACTCAAGTAAGCCGCCTTTTATCACACTCAATAAAACCAAAGAGAAACTTAATCTGAAATATTCCGCGGCGGAAATGTTGTATTTGACACGGTACTTGGGTGTAATTATAGGTGACAAGATTCCAATCGGCGATGAAAATTGGCAAATGTACATTGTATTGAGAAAAATATTAGACATTTTAATGTCCCCTCGAATGGCTACTGAATACATCAGAGAGTTAGGAGAACTTGTAAACACACTATTCACATATTATTTGCGATTATGCAATTTATTAAAGCCGAAATTTCATATGTTAACTCATTATGTATCTGTCTTAATTGAATTTTGTCCGTGTGTCCACTTTTTGACTATGAGGTATGAGTCTCGTCATCGCCAATTGAAAGCTTGTGCTATTTCAACTTCTAGTAGAATAAATTTATTAAAAGCCATTGCTGTAAAACAAGTTCTACAGATGTGTCATGCGTTTAGCATTTTTAAAGACGAATGTGATATAGTATTTAATTCTGCCGCTACTACTGCAAAAAGAGTAGCTGCTACTCTAATTCGGTATCCTGCGTGCACTCATTCATGGGCGCTGCTGTCGCTCGCATCCAAGTATACCATACACACCGAAGTTCTTTCAGGGTAGTGTCTTCATTCGTGCAGCATTACATTGTCAAATTGTTCGCTTTTCAATAGTTCAGTGCAAAGTGTCAAAAAGAAAACAGTGTTTTAATAAGCCAGCTAATTAATACACTACTATTAAATTAAATAAGTGCATTCAAGATTACGTGAGAGCGTAGTGATGTTAAAAAAGTTTTCTAATTTAAGTAGAGCAATAAATAAAAATGACATTAGTTAGTTAATTTGTTTTAAAATGTCAATGTATAAACCAGTTGACGATGTTATTAGTACTCAACGGAAGGAGGATGACAGAGTGATGGTTTTATGTGGCATTCAGGGTTTTGTGCCAAAGTTTGACGCTTTTGGACGTCTTGCCTTGTGTTGCAGAAGAAGCAAGGGAAAGTTACAAAAAATAGTTTAAGATTTTAAAAGATAGTAAAATTTTAACGCTAAAAAGATTAATTTTTTGGAAGACGCATACATACAAAAAAGGTTCTTTTTAAACAAGTAAGATCAATTTTCAACCAAGAAGGATGATTTTTCAATCCAAAAGGACGCAGTTCAACAACATAGTTAAATTTTTTATACAAAATGGTAACTAAGAAAATAGTTACCTTTTTCAAAAATTATTAGATTTCCAACCAAATACTTAAATCGAATGGTAACATTTTCAAACAAAAAAAGATTAAAATTCAAATATTTAAATTTTAATGACAAACAGACTTTTTAGATGGCATTTCAATTTTTATGAAAAATGTTAATTTCCAATCAAGAAAGATGACGCTTCTACCACGAAATATGAATTTTCAACAAAAGAGTAAAGTTTTTAAGCAAAAAACTCGAATGTTTTAGAGTGGACTTTCAAATAAGAAAAGATACATTTTTAACAAAAAAAGATAATTTGTGATCAAGAAAGTTGAGTTTTCAACAAGATAATTGAATAATCAACCAAAAAGTTGAAGTTTCAACAAATATGAATGATTTTATACCCAAAAGACGGCTTTTTAACAAAATATTTGAATTTTCTATTAAACCGTTGATTTTTCAACAAACAAGGTTCATTTTGTATCGAAAAATACTATTATTTTTACCCAAAAATACGATAATGTTGTACAAAAAAAGACGAATTTTTAATAAAATACATCAATTTTCTACCAAGTAGCTTAATTTTAAACTTATCAAATATATAACTTAATGTTTAAGGCAAACCTGAAATAGTTGACTCTTGAGATAAAAACATCGATAAAAAAAAGGAACAAGAAAAAACGAATTTTTAACAGTATTGCTATGCACCTTGAAAAATTCTTCTTCTAACTGCTTTTTACCACGGTTTCGGAATTGGTCACTTCCTGCACGCAATACATGTGTCGAAAATCGAACATTTCGTGCGTGCTTCAGAAAAAAGATTTTTAAAAAAATCGTTGCATTTACTACCAAATCATTCAATGTTCAACAAACAAGATTAAGATTTCTCCCAAAATACTCTGTTGTTGTTGTTCGGATCTCTAGCAGATTTTTTTACTGATAATGACGTTTTTTATTATTGAAGCCAAAACTATGCATCCTGTCAAAAAGTGATTGATAAAAAATTTGCAGATCTTTCCTAAATCCATAATTTTTTTATTTATGTTTTACCGTATTTTGCATAGTTTGGCCGAAAAATGTAATTTTTTGATTTTTCATTATTTTATATGCGGTCAAAATTTAAATTTTCTATTTTTCGAAAAAATTTAAAAAGTGGTTATGAAAATCTTGTAGGGCATTTAGAAAGCAACATTTTTCTTATCTTGACTTCTTTTATATCGTGCGTTATTTGGCTTAAAATGTTCATTTTCGAGTGTTTTTGAATACTTTATGAGTACATACAGACAGACATACAGACAGACACATTCGTATAAAACTGTTTTTTATTCAGGGGGTCTCAAAAAGTGGACATTTGACAAAAACTGGGGGGGGGGGGGCAAATTTTACACAAATCTAATACCTTCTCTGATGAGAATGTAAAAAGTAAGGTTATCATGCAAAAAAGTTAAAGCAAAAAGTCTACACGTACCTTTATTTCCGGGTCACATCAAGAATCCAGATCAAATTAAGCAATTTCTCCACGGCTATTTGCTTTTAAATGAACGTTCAGGTTAAAAATTTTATTGTCTGTGAGAGAATTGATCTTTTTGGTTGAAAGTTTAACAATACTGTTAAAAATTCGTTTTTTCTTGTTCCGTTTTTTTATCGATGTTTTTATCACAAAATGCAACTATTTCAGCTTTGCCTTGAACATTAAGTTATATATTTGATAAGTTAGAAAATGAAGCTGCTTGGTAGAAAAATGATGTATTTTATTAAAAAGTGGTCTTTTTTTGTACAAAATAATTGTATTTTTGGGTAAAAAAAGAATCTTGTTTGTTGAAAATTCTACTTTTTGGTTTAAAATTTAACGGTTGGATAGAAAATTCAAATATTTTGTTAAAAACCCGTCTTATTGGGTTTAAAATAATCCATGTTTGTTGAAAATCCAACTTCTTGGTTGAGAATTCAACGATCTTGTTAAAAACTCATCTTTCTTGATTGAAAATTATATTTTTTTTTGTTAAAAATTCATCTTTTCTGATTTGAAAGCCCACTCTTGTCTAAAATATTCAATTTTTATACTTAAAAACTTTACGATTTTGTTGAAAATTCATATTTCGTAGTTAAAGCATCATCTTTCTTGATTAAAAATGAGCATTTTTTATGAAAATTGAAATGTCTTCAAACAAGTTGGTCTGTTTGTCATTAAAATTCAAATATTTGAATTTCAATCTTTTGTGTTTTAAAATTTTACCATTCAATTTAAGTATTTGGTTGGAAATCTAATTATTTCTGGAGAAGGTAACGATTTTATTAGTCACTATTTTTTATTAAAAATTTAACTATGTTTTTAAACTGCATCCTTTTGGATTAAAAAATCATCCTTCTTGGTTGAAAATTTATCTGACTTGTTTAAAAATAATCTTTTTTTTGTATTTAGCTGTCTTCCAAGAAATTAATGTTAGTAGCTTCAAAATTTTACCATCTGTTTAAATCTTGAACTGAATGTCACATAGAACCATCAGTCGGTCATCCTCTTTCTGTTGAGCCCTAATAACCTCGTCCGCTTGTTTATGTAATGACATTTTAGAACAAATTTACCAACTGATGCAATTTCTATTTATTACTACTGTTAAGTTAAAAGAAACTTTTAATATCATTACACAATCACGTAAACTTTAATGTCCTTATTTTATTCAATAATAGTGTATTAATTAACTGGTTTATTCAAACACTGTCTTCTTTTTGACACTTTGCACTGAACTAGTGAGAAGCAAACAGGTTGACAATGTAATGCTGCACGAATGAACATTTTACATTCTAGTGTAATACAAGTGGCACACTGATAAGACTCACTTTTTATTGCATAAGTAATGCTAGATATTTTGGGAGAATCCCTGGCGGACCGAAGGAACTGAATGGAGCCTCTACAAAGTACCCGTAAAGAACCCATTGGGTCCCCATTCGGTTCCTTTTTTAAAAACTTGAAAAAACACCAAAATCAACTTTTAAATTGTTGAAATTCGGATTCTACGTTAAAATTTGCATTAGAAACTCACGGAGTAATAGCAATACTTTTTCTGGCATCGTTAAAAACTTCAAGAAATAAAATACCTGTCATTTACATGAGCCGAAGGCGCCTTTAAGTGTATATTCTTTTAGTAGCAGTTAATAAGCGCTCCGTCGGTAAGTATTACGATTACTCCGTGACTTTATAATTGAAAATTTAACGTAGAATCCGAATTTCAACAGTTTAAAAGCTCTCTCTTTCGGTTCCTTAGGTTCTCAGGGATTAGTTACGAAAGGACCAGTTTCTCTAAGTTCTTTCTAAAATCATTCAGCTAGCACTAATCACCTGTTTTAATTTTAACTTTGACTATAAACTATTTTTAACGAGCGCTTATAACCTACTCAACTCTCCTTGACACTTGCTCATGAAATGGGTATAAATTATTTTGACGAATATAGATTAAAATTCTTCAATAATTTTTGTTGGTAACAAATAAAACTATAAAAATCTTTAATTGTATTACATGTCCACTCTTTATTAATTTATAAATGAACGCATTTTTTCAATTAACTTATTTGATTAGTATGATACATATCATATATTAGTATAACACATATGTTAGTACTGCGTCTAAGAAAGAGTTCACATGACTGAAGTGGATCCATCACACAAGTCATGTTTGTTACACAAGGCACCTGATTTTGACTACACTTTACATACTCAATAGCTCGTGCAGTAAAAACGCAATTGTTGGACTCGAAATGTAACCAGATGGCCGTTTAGTTGCAAGGAATCAATTTTGAGGCAACACGATGATCTAAATTCCACGAACAGTTTGACGTTATCAGTGTTTGCTTTGAAACAGAGGGTCACGCATCATGAGACAAAGAACCACTCCATATTAACGATTACAAAGTGACATTCACGAAGTACAACGGGGAGAAAACTATTTTTTTACAGAGTAACTTCACCTGATTGTGAAAATGGTGAATATGATGAAAATTCTTGTGAAAAGAAGAAAAAAAAGTTTTTGTGCCTTCAATTGCTATGAAGAAAGCTAGTTTTATTGGCACAATAATGTTATATTGTGTGTAAAATAGTATTTTGGAATGCTTCAAGCTTCACGGATTTTAGTAGAAGAGTGTATGTTTCGAATTGTAGAGTTATTGACAGAATATTGTCTTTCTATAAAAATAGCCGAGCCATCGGAGAATTTTATTTTTGCATTAATGCATCATGAAACCATTTTACTTCCACTTAAAAAAACATTCTAAAAAGAATCGCATTCAACTGAGGATACTAATTTTTTTGGAAAAGTTGAAAGAATATATACGTATATACTTAGTAAAAATCAGAGCGGTGACATCGAAATTAGTTACGCTTATCCTAATGTA
>NC_046658.1:3703645-3718557 GCF_010883055.1 Belonocnema kinseyi
CATAAGAAATATTTGAAAAATTCAGATAATGAATTCAAAAATACATTTATTGTTTAAAAAATTGTCAAAATTGTACCTCAGACTTAAATATAATGGATTTTGAGTATGTCTACCGAATAAATATGAGAATTATGTATGGAAAGTGAAAGATGATTGAAAACTAGACCTTGAGATCTCTGAAATTTTCGTCACATAGAACATAGTAAAAGTGAATGCATGCAACATAAGATTTTACTCGTGGCCTTAAACTCTATATGGAAAGTGAATCACTATCGGAACCTATACAATGGACTACCTTGAAATTTTTGTCATATAGGTCACCGAAAAGTTATTGCATCCGGAGACTTTATTCAATTCAACACGTATGTACGTAATATGCTGACTTGGTGAGGGGGTCGGAGTCATAGTGCAGTAAGAGGGGGTTAAGGAGTGGTGGAGGGGAAGTGTCTGCCTATAGTAGCCTTACTACTAATTGTATAGTCATTGCATTTAGAATGGAGACCGGGCGGAAATCCTTGGCAGTGGTAGGGTTAGAAACTTTTGAAATTGGTCAAAAACAGTCATTTTCCATTGATCGAGGAATATTGTAACTTACAGGGGACCATTCTAAATTCCATCAAACTCGATTGTATTAGATTTTACATCAGTTAGTTTTGTAAGAGAAATTTAGGAGAGATGTCTGAAATGATAAAGTGTGTATCATAAAAGGAAGGTGGGGAAGTACTTCCAATGGTTGACGCAACTCCTTCAGACAACGGCAGCTTGTTTAGAAGAGATTAATCCCAATCGCCTTAAAGGAGCCATACATTCTTTTGTTCGTTCATTTTCTTAATCAAGTTAAAGTGTAAGTTTCCCAATCTTCTGGAACTCGACTTCAATCGCCATATTTTTCTTTTTTTTGGCCAATCTATGCTCATTGTCACGTTCTTTCATCAGTATCCTAATATCAGAGGTAATTCAGGAGCAATATTTTTTTCACAAAACAAGGAACGTGAACAGGTGAATATTTATCAAAAGCTCAGGTCAAAAATAAAGTCAACAAGGTGGTCTTAGTATTAACATTCTGCTCAAAATAAAATTTTCTCATTCATATGTTGCGAGGTGGTCAATGAAATCAGATTCATTTATGACTGAGATTGCGTGTTGGAGTCTGAAGAGAAGAAACCTTTTGAGGTCATCCACCATCATAAGACCTAAGCGAAAACTAGGTCGATGCATATGATGCGTGGAGGTTTGGGGATCTAACCTTAACATAAACGAATTAAGTTGAAGGTTGAGTAGATGATGGGCTTACTCCTACCATAGCGCCCCTGAAGCTGTCATCGAGGTACGAGTAGATTCCACTCCCTCTCCCGGCATCTTTGTCTCTACGAAACAAGTTGTATTTATCAAGAGATAATTAACTGAAGAGATAGCTATGGGCCAGCCAAGTTTTAGAAACAGCTATAAGGTGATAGGACTGCAACCTACAATAATGTTTAAATTCTGAATAATAGGCGAAGAGAGACTGAGCATTTACCATTGAGGTAGTAAGTCATATACATTAGAGGTAACTAAATTGCAAAAATGAAGCTCATGTAAAGAAGGTCTCTAAAAAGGTGGATAAAAGGGATATGAAAACAGGCTCCTCTAAGAGACTAAAATTCATGATTTCAAAGAACATCTGGTGCCCTAAGTGATATACCGTGACTGAGATAAAAATAAGTATAAATGGTTAATAAAATAAGAGCAGTACACACGCCTCTGGCGTTTTTCATTTGGGTTCTCTTGAAATAGGCTGGAGGCAATGCTCGAAAACCCATATTCTTTCGAGAGTTGAGTGTAATATCTATAAAAAAGAAGGTGCACGGTGATAAGAAATAATTAGGTCTAAGATAATATTTACCAAAGATTTCGGCGTAAAAATATATTATCATAGAACAGGCGAAAGAAAACCCACGTCAAAGAAACCCTAATTGCTATTTTAGATCAGCAGTATGTTCATGCAAGGACAGATGGATCCTAGGGGACCCATCCTTCTTTCTACAGAAATTTTGTAACCCCTACAAACCATAGTTACTGGATTTTCTTTTGCTTTCTGAGTTCGAGGGCCGCGTCGTCAGAGACTCCCGAATGAAAATGAAATATTTTTAATGATCTGCCTAGTAAATGTCAACAGAAGAGAAAATTTCTTTTTCATCTGCTGTTGGCAGAATTGGTACCTTACCGTCTGTCGATTGCATTTAGCGCGAGAAATCGGAGCAAGGGAATTTTTTTATGGGATAACCTTACGATTCCGGTAGGAATTTATGATGTCCTCCTGAACACAAGGTACCTTTGGTGTCGTAGCGATTGCTTAAATAAATTTTAGATGGACCTCCTTCGATTTCATTAGTAATACATGAATTTCAAGGGTCGTTTGAAGGGCATGAAATTCTTTCCCGTTAACTGTCAAATTAACCTTGTGTGGGCCGATGCGTTTATCATTTCTTGAGATGCTAGTTATTATACCATTATTGGAGGCTTTGATCCCATAAACCCATTCAAATAGTTTGAACTCGAACTCTTTTAAGAAATTGAAACAACTGTTTAGCGCCTGCTTTACCGCAACCTTCTGCGCATACATGATATCGGTTTTCAAAGTTTTTTTGGATATCCTTGGCGAAAGTTTAGAATGGGAATCATTCCCAGACAATCACAAATATTCAGAATCGTTCCGCACGTTTGAATCTCGTTTGTTAAAAAATGCTTGAAACTTAATTCTATTCTGTCGGATTCAATCCGAGACGTCTAACTGAAAGCATCCGAACGAATCCAAAGTAAATTTTTAATCCGAATGAATCAGAATCAATCCGGACCTGGATTGATCTAAACCGAATATTCAATCCGACTGTATCCGAATCAATCCGATCACTGAATAATTCGCATTGAAAATGAATTCGGATCCGGATTGATTCTGATTCATTCGGATTGGAAATTTACTTCGGGTTCGTTCAAATTCATTCTTATATAAGTCTCGGATAGAATTGGATTGAGTCAGAATAATTTCCAGCGTTTGTCAACAAACGAGATTCAAAACTTTTTTGGATTGGTTCAGGTGGATTCGCATTGGCGCGGATACGGAATAATTTTCATTGCCTCGGAATGAATTCTTATCTGAAATTTTCGCCAGGGATACCATAATTTAAATATGCTAAATGAAGTTTCTTTGCATTCTGAACTCTCGACCATTGTTTCAAATAGCAGTTATAACATTCTCGTTTGAAATTGGCATAAATAGTATTTAAAGCACTCACAATCTGGAACAGGAAGCTGATATTTAGTAGTTGACGATGAAGAGAACCAACATTCACAAGATTAAACACCCTGTGCTTATTATTACGGGATCATTACTAATTCTATATGTAATGAATATGTGTCTTGTAATGTGATGCCCCGTGATGGCATTGTGCTGTGATGCCTTGTGTTCGGCTTTTGTTTGAATAACCCAAAGTTAGATTGTGTTATGATGTACCATGCTAGAATTGTGTTTTAATACCCCTTGCTGGGACTTTTTTGTGATGATAGAATTTATACTAAAAATTTTAGCGAATCAATG
The DNA here is from genome assembly GCF_010883055.1 of Belonocnema kinseyi. Taxonomy (NCBI): domain Eukaryota; kingdom Metazoa; phylum Arthropoda; class Insecta; order Hymenoptera; family Cynipidae; genus Belonocnema; species Belonocnema kinseyi. Next base: position 3,707,223 of record NC_046658.1, read on the forward strand.
ACGGACGAAATGGGGCAGTGAGGAAATAGCGAATTTTCACTATAAGCGCATTCTAGCAGCATCTTCTAATTCCTGAAAGTATGTTAATACAACAGGTGGGCGGACAATGTATTCATACGTGCGACGTGGTACGGAGTATAATTGTGATCATCAGATAATGAGAGTAGCTCTGTGCCTATAAGAATTTTTTGTTGCTCCTGTACGAGTATGAAACACGTTAACCTAGACTCAAACGCAAGGCATAATAAACACAATATACCATTCATTATAATTTGACGTCAGTCAATTCAATCATGCCCCGCATTCTTATATACCTTTCCCAATATTCAGATGATGGGCTAAGAACAAGGCTTTGCTCAATACGTCAAATCAAGCGCACTGCTCTTATCAGGTCAATTGATTGTATTACAAAAAATCATCATTGACTAATAATATATAACGAGGCAGTCTCGTGTAGACTATTAATAAAAAATAAAAAATCCAACTCTAACCAAAAACGCCTGCGATATATTTGGTTGTAATCATTTTAAGCCTGAGATATTAATTTTAAATAATATTAATAACAATAATTCACGACCGTGTTGAATAGCAAAGCATCAGGTCATAAGTACCTTTTGGAGGACGGTGAGAAAGCATAATAATAATAATATGGATGGTAGTTATAAAGAATATAAGAATGGAGATACACATGGGGCATTATTTCTCAAGTGTACCCATACTAAAAAATAACTTTCTTTGTTTAAACTTAAACTTGGCCAAAGGTCAGTCCTACTGGGTAGTACTTGACGAGAAAAAAATTCGATTGAAGAAGAATTGAACGAGTAATGGGAGAGAGAATTTCAGAATTTTTCGCTGGTCATGTGCCCATTGCGAATGTACTAAACTGCTTTCGTATGGATTAAACAAAGTTATGTCCTATATATTTTTTATAGATTTTTTCATGATCTATCGAAATATTATAACCATTTTTTCAAACATTGAACATTTAACCCCTTTTTCAAAATAAAAAATGTCTGAGATTTTTTTATTTTCGACCAATTTTTTTTGTCTCAAAATAAAGATCAAGATTTTCTTTTTCAAAACCTCAAAGCCATTGCTGATGGCTGTAACATACGGGACGTTGGTAATTGGTGATTTTCATTATATAAATGTAAAGTAAAATCAAAAGCAACAATGTATCATTTAAAGGAAGCTGCACCACGCGATGAAGCAGCGGAGTGGATATTCCTGCTTAACCTGACGATAATTCAGTCACAACACATCCTCTAGAGGCTGATTTCCTGATTCAACCAGAAGCACAAGCAAAAGTTTAAGAAACAAAAAGGGATTAAAATGGACATGCGATATAAACAGAGATGTTTTGCTCTAGGGCGCAGTGAACAAACTTTTTTTTTGAATTTATAATTGGAGGGGGGTAGAAAAGTTGTTATTGAGGTTGAAAAAAACTCCCCTAAAGTTACATTAAAAAAAAATCCTTCCTCACCCGCATCCATATGATACATGAAAATGATTAAAAATCGCACGATTCGCATTATTTTTTAAGAAAAAAAAACTTTTTTTTCAAGGCCCAAACTGACAGGAAAAGTTTTAAATGGCAACTGGATTCGTAACTGTGTAATGTATACCCCACTTCTCAACTCCCTGTCAACACAAAATATAATTTATGTTGTTACACCGGTCCCAGCTTCTAGAGACGCGTAGCTAAAATTGATCCCACAAAATCAAAGTGATAAAATAAGAAAAAAGAGATAAAATTTTTTCTTTCCTCCATATAATGGTAAAATTAATATCAGCACGAACCACCAACAAGTTAAAATTAATTACAATTTACGACTTGACTAATTATCCTAACGAAGTTGCAAAAGGGATTGTTGGTTGGGTCAAGAAACGCTTAGAAAAACCAGTACAGTAATAATGTAGACCATCATCCGGCTGAAGGGCAACGTTGATAGTTAGGCATCGCTCCAAAGGGAAAACAGTCCAAAAATCAATTCCGATTTACAATAGTAAGTCAGTTTAAGAATTATGAGAGGAAAAAAAACATAGTCGGCAAGTGAGAAGTGGACCTTTGGATAGTGACTGGGTGGCCGATAGGGGCAACGTTAATGTTGGTAGATTGAGCCTGGCGTAAGGAACTTCAAACTTACGCATGGATGGAGGTTTCAATTTTCCAGTGCCAGAAAAGGAAGAAACCAACGGTAGGGCGTTCGCTCCTAATACAGTGAAGCTAACTAGCCCTAATCAGTACACCACATTTCCTTACACTTATTCCTTGAATAATTAGATTAGAGTTCATGTTGGTCATAGCTTTATCGCGGGCTTTCCCTAATTATTCAACTTAATTAACTGTCAGGGGAGGATCCATAATTAGTGGCAAGCCACTACGTTACAATGTGGCTGGACAGATATTTTAAAGAGTAAATTGTAAAACAATATTTAATAGATCAAAACCGTGATTATTTTTTCCACTTTTGTGAGAAAAATAACGAAGAATCATATATTTTTCTTTCTTATTTAGGAAGGAAGACAAATGTCTAAGATCATTATAGCTGAAAAAAGTAGCAACTAAAAGTATGCTTCAATTATCTAGATTATGTTACTCACACTTTCTTCTGGAATTGAAATCTGGCTTTAAATGAGCCTTAGTTTCAAGAGTATGAAAAAATTTTCGACTCTAGAAACGCCATCTGATAAAAACATCTCAAGCTTCGGAAGAGAAAACTTGGGATGATGCCGTGTCAACACCTTTCACACACTTTTATACAGCTTGAGTGTGACACGGAAGATTGAATGAATCTCGATGTAGCAGATCAGCAATATTCTTCGTGGTAAATTTTAGCAGGTCGTCGTTCGACATTACTCTAATTAATAGTGGTTCAGTTATTTTAATACACTACCAATCAATAAGATCAATGTAGTGTTCAGTAGGAAGTTCAGTTGAGGAATTACGAATTTTCTCACCCATTCATTGGGAAACTGTCTTGCCGTTATGATGTGAGACAGAGTCAACTTGCGAACTTTAAGCTTCTTATCACATAGCATACTAAGAAGCAGAATCTCCGGATGAGCGAAGTATGCATTATTTTGAATCACATGTCTACTACCTTACTGAGATTATCTTCAAGGTATCTGGTTCGAATCTTTAAGGCTTGGCTGACACTTGATGTAAAACCACATAGGTACAAAGACAGACATGATAAATTTGACTAATAGTCCCAATTGGAAAGACGGATGTTCTCTCGCTACATAAATTTGGCACGTTTAAACAATTGATGGCATCAAAGAACAGTACAGGAAGCTTCTCACAAAATTGTAGAGGCTTACCAATTGTTCCTGAGAATGCGTTTTGTCCACTAGGTGTACCATCAAGTTCTGTAAACACTATTTCAGTGGTAACTTGTTGCCGTTATGCTAGAAAATGATCCATTGCAATGATCTTCCCAATGTTACTTCTACCCATCGAATGATGTCTGAATGCTTGCCTGTATTCGTAGGGCAACGATCACAACCCACACACTCTAAAATTAAAAGATCAATTTTTGTCAGCGAAAAATTCTAACATGGCATTTTAAACACTTTGAGCTGACGTAGATTTAGATGAAACATGTCCGAAATATGTACTACTACGCTTCTAAATAAGAGAAGTGTGCTCTTGTCGTTCCATTATTTGATCTGATGGCCTATCAGGGTAAAAAGCTTTAATTCCTGAAGCTGATGAGAGTTGATGTTTATGCAGTTCTCTTTGAGCTTTTTTCCTTTCGCGAGATATTTTACTTTAGTAAAAAACCAATCCTGAGACTTCCGAAATATATTGACTTACGCCATATAGGTCTACGGAAGACAATGCTACAGCTGATCTCTTTCCTATGGCATATCTATCGCAAAGTTGAGAAAACATCGCATACTTTATTCTTGTTTGCCCAGTTGGTTATTTGCTTCGAGGAGAGCTATTATTCTACATCATCGTCTTTTTCTGCATCCTCATTTAAATTCTCGTGTTCTACAACTTCACTCATGTCAGCGTTTTCTTCAGCTTCCTAATGGCTGATATACAAGAAAAGATCTGAAACATTCAGAAATTTATTCTGCACAACTGTAATCAACTTTGCACTTGCAAGTTGATATATCAAGTAGGCAATCCATTTTTTTCAGAAACAGCTTTAACTTATTTTTGAAGCTTGGTTTAGTTTTGTCCCTGTTTTGCGACCTCTGTAAATTATTAAGTTCGTCCAGATCCTTCTGAATTATCTGCATAATTCTTCTATCAGTAACGATAGGGATAGAAGCTCGCATTTTCTAAAGTTTATTTAAGATATTTTCTGAAACTTAACACGATACTTACACTAAATGACAAAAAGCTTCAATTTCTTTCAAAAGTTAAGAAAACAAGATAAAATGTTGTCAACAGAACAAACGCATAGGGTTATCTTCAATCGTTATTTGTGTCAAAGTAAAAATTAAACAAATGAACGAACAATCGATTCAAAGTCGCTTTTAACAGATAACGTATAGTTCAAGTTTAAAAGGTAAAAAACAATATACTTCTTTTATTGGAAGATGTGGTAAATGTGGAAGGTGTGGTGAAGGAAGACCTGCTTGTAACTAAAGACATAACTTCTAGAGACAACTGAACAGGAAGATTCGACCAATGCATTTAAACGCAACACTAAAACCTTTATAGGTGCAAGCTTTTGTGTGTTGTGCAGCTTCAGAAGCTGCTAGAGAGTTGGGCCTTAGAAAAAGGCCCACAAATGAAGTTTTTGTCTTAGGAAGAGATCGAGATCTGCCAGAAAAGATCAGGTTGGACATGGATATCAGCAAAGTAAAGTGCAAATTGGGTTGATTGACTCATAAGAAAAAAAATTGAGCCAGAAAGCTGATACACCATGGTAGTAAAAACACCCACCCCGGGTATCTCGAAATACTGGCACCAGCAATATTGGATGAGATAATAGACTCCCACCTACAGAGTTTTTTAGTTTTTACTGCTAGACTGCATCGGTAAGAAAGAAGGTTCCACTGTAAACTCTGCGTCTAGCAAAATAATAAAACAAGGCATAGAAGGCCCTCTATCGGAAGACAAGACTAACTACTGGTTTCGTGTTTGGGAAAAAAAACAGACGTAATTTCGAAACTGCATGGTTTAAACTAGAGAAATCAAGAACAATCAATCACCCTGAATTAAAAATAACTAACATTACAAGTTGAGATGTTTCATCGGTTTCGAAAATGTGAGGTAACTGGAAAGCTTCAGGTCCAAACATGGTGCACAATTTTTGGTACAAGTACCTGATGAGTATGCACTTTGCGTTGACAAAGTGTTTTGGAGGGCCGTGCAACACCCTGACCTGATGCTAAAAAATTATTTTCAATGGTACTACGCATATGTTGCCTGGAAAACCAGACTCTAAAATTCTCTTTGAATTTCGACCTATAGCCTCCTTCAAAAAATTATGTATTTCTATAATTCATTATTTATGTTAGATGTAATTTACTGAATGGACTAGACAAATGCAGAATAGTGCGTTTATTCAGAGGAAGTTTCCGGTCCGCAGAGCTAGAAAACGAACACGTGAATCACATTGAGAGAATGGTTGATGGCGAATCATATAAATACTCTTAAATACTCTCATACAAATACTCTCAAATTGTCAAATAAGTTCCGGGCAATCAACACTTTTGTAATCCCTGTCATCACGTACTTTTTTGGTCTAATAAAATGGTTGAACACCAATCTCGAGAGGTTAAAGAGAACCATCTGCTTATAAATGACGAATCATTAAATGCAAAAAGGTAATTCGGCTATTAAAAGGGCTTTACTACCCAGACATAAAAGGGATACAGGTGTTACAGATGTCATAAAACTGTGTAAGTTACAAGTTATGCAGTTGCGAGACAGATCTCGATTACACGCTATTCAATTGGTCTTCAGAGGACGTAGGGTGGCGTTTTTAAACCGTAACGACAATAAAATTGACATCTTCATTGACTTTACATTAAACAACCTAATCGAAGAATCGGTAATTAGGTCTGCCACGAATTTTGAAGAGCACTCTCAATATTTTTAGGAATCCTTATTCATTCTTGTTTGTGTTATTTTTTTCAGCACAAGCAATCGAGATGGAGCCATCACTGTGAAAAATGCGAATTCGTCTATTTCAAATGGACCTCAACTTCTGCTGTATTTAGTTGCCTGCGCCAATGCCACTTGCCAAATATCTAGCAATCCATCTCAACATAAAGTACTATTCTCTTACCGAAATGCATTCTATCTTGTTTAAAGGGAAATTAGTGAATTTAGTGTGTAAATAGAGCAAAGCTATGAAAATGAAAACGGTTAATGAATAGAAAAAAGCTATTGTTCAGGGGGGTTTCTCGAACTCGGTGCGACGCGATTAAGTAGTAGGTTAGGCACAAGCGATTATCGAAACCTCGATAGATTGTCGGATTCAGAGGGATACGATTAACTTCACTCTTCGTGTGCGAACTGACAGTTGTGGTGGTAATTGAAATTTCTCCAGTAGAAAACTAACATCTTTATCTCTATCCAAAACCGAAATCCAAAAAAAGTCAAAAATAGAAGACTGTAAGGTTGGTTCTTGTTTTTCTAAGAGTGATGAGGTTAAGCCAAAAATTTGTGTATCAGAAGGGACGAAATGTACCTTGTGGCAGGATCCTTCACGCATTGTCTTTTTCTAAGTACTTTTTGATGGTAATTGTTCCCCATATAATTTAAATTTTCGCGGATATTTGTAACGAATCTGTCACTAAACTGAATCTCGTTAAATTAAAGATAAGATTTAAGTAACAAGGCATGAGAACAAACCTGGTCACAAGTACGCCTTGAGCATCTGGGAAGAAACCATAGAGAATTTAAAATTGCAACAGAGACAAAAGCCATTTACGCCGAATACAAAAAAACACTAGACCATCATGGAGGCAATAGTAAGGTATTCGATATTTTGTGATGAAAAAGGGTGTCCTATTTTGTCCTATTTTCAGAAATGGTAGGATTCGTTATTGCGATTCAGCACATGGTTGTCAGCATAAGAAATTATCCCAAACACGTGTTACGTTAAAACGTGGTTGGCCAATGCCTATTATGTGAAGATATTAATGAATGCATCCAGCGCATTATTCATGGTTGTCGGGTAATGACTCAGAGAGAATATATGCTCAAAAATAATGATGTGGCGGGCATTATACATCAACAACCTGCTCGAAACCTAGAATTTTTTTAAGAATAGATGCTTTTTTATAGATACATTCTAGTCCCGTTTTAGACAACGAAGATGATATCTTATATTGAGATATTTCAATCCAGGCGGAATATTATATTTAAAGGGGTGTATCAAGACCTTTTAGTGGAAATAATTTACTTCGGCCACCAGCATTTGGTCCGCATTTTCATATAATGTCTGAAGTCAGAAGAGCCGATTCCATAGTGTTTGGTGGAAGAATGTCCACTGCTTCTCCCGAAGATGGGTAGTTTGGCTGACACAAAGAATTACAGGTTAATAACTTGTCTGAAAATGCTTTATAAGATCTTCTAAGCTGTCCTGAATGATAGGATTATTCGGACAATCGGATTTATGTGGCGAGAGATATATGCACAACGTGGCTCAAAGAAAGGCGTAGCTAGATATCTGGAGAACCTGCTAATCGATATATGTGTTTGCAAAGACGCAGCAGCCTGCCCGCGCTGCGTATTCATAGCCAGGATTGACTACAGGAAAGCTTTCGATTTAGCTTGCTAAGGACTTTTCATCTGTTTGTTACAATGCTTAAAAATTCATCTAAGCATTCTGAGATGATTGTGGAGATTTATGCCGCTTCCGAAAAAACAGATTTACTATCTCCTCTTCAAATGATCGTGTGACAACTAACGGCGTAATATTTTAGAGAGGTGCCTGTCAGATTTACACCATGAGCCCTTTTCTCTTTTGACTCAAATTATTGAAAGCATATTCGTTGCAGATGTATGCGGCGTTTTGACACGCTTAGCTTATGTACAGTTCTCTTACGTGCCAGGATGTCGCATAGCGCTTCTGTTGAGGAGATGAGGGTCTTCGGAGACGCGATTAAGTTTTCGTTACTTTGAGTTAACCTTGGCTGATGGTATCACCCTCAAAGATGGCTTTATGAAAGGTAACGATATTAGCCTTTACACGTTGTTTTCCAGACAAGAAAGTAAACTTTGATTTTTTAACGGCGCATTATTCTCTATATGCATTTGATTATCTGTTGATGAACATTTAAGCTTCAAAACAGAAGTATCTTTGCCTATTCATTCAGTGGATGCTGGATTTCCGATACTTCTCCTCAAAAGGCCTCAAAATCCTCTTGTTTGGGCGGATGGTTTACAGTAACTGGATCAATATTTTATATTTTACATTTGATTATACCATTCATATTTTATATATCAATATTTTAAGTTACGCCAGCATCATTAAAAAAAAAGTTCTTTGCAAATATACAAAAATTTCTAAAGATTATAAAATTATCGTTCTGGAAAATCAATCTAATATCATTTATTTGACTCAAGTTTAAAGCAAAAAGAAGCGTATTGTATTTAAAATACCAAAACTATAAAAATAAAAATGTTTTTTTTAAAGCAGTCTCACGGCTTTTTAAATTGCATATCAGAAATATCCCAACATCATCCGAGGAAAAAATTCTGCAAAAAAAGTCCAGTGATATAATTTCTTGATAAACTTCCGCAGTAAAGGAATTGTATAATCATTTATAGATTCAGCAGTTATAATTTTAACAACAATTTTGTGAAAATCTCTTGCTTGTGACTATATTCAACTTGTGACAATCCTCAAGTAACCGAATTTTTGTAATTTTTTTTTTTCAAATGAAAGTTTTTAATATTGAAAAACGCGCTCCCAGGATTATTTTATATACTTTTGACTCAAAATATGCGCATACTGTGTAAGAAGAATGCGCCACAAAAAACATTTTGTAATATCTTTTTTTAGGTTAAATTCGGTTGAGGCTCACCGTGGAGGGGCTTGGAAGAGTCGAGATGGGTCAGATAAAAACTGTTCATTTTCTATGAGCCACATTTCCCTCCGTTCCAGACTTCTCCTAGAGTCACACAGTAGCCGTTTTCTGTCCACAGTATGCTGCCTGATGGTCAGTAGCTTTGACTTCTTGAGTGTGTAATGACGGATTTGCAGTTCGCGTGCGAACTGCCGGACCTTTGCAGTAAACTTCCTGCTAGATGTGTTCAATCACACACGAAATGATGCTCACGCACTCTCTGGCGTACCCTATATTCGTTCTGAGTTGATGTATTTATCTTTTGGACTTATAATCAGCCGCTGGTTTTATTTTACGATTTGCATTCTCCGACAGTCTCGCTGCATAATACACACTACCATTAATACTAAATAGATTTTCACATGATAATTTCTAGATAAGATATTAAATTTAGTTTTCCAAATGGACATCATTCCCTCACTGCATCTCGGTATATTTTGATGAACCTTCAAGCCTCTAAACCGAACCATGATAAGTCTATGAGAGGTTCAATCAAATGCTTTTCGGGAGTCAATCCAGGCTATTGACAGGAAGCGCTAATGGGCTACAACATATTTGGAGACTCACCTGCCAATTAGCAGGTTTTCTCGGTAGCTTGCTAAACCTGTTTTAAATGTCGTTCGTACAGCGTCCTCAAACAAGTTATTGGCATGTAATTCTCTAGGCTGGACAAGTAGCCTTTTTCGATTAGAGTGTAGGGCATTATAACATCAGCCACTACGTGAGGGGCTTCTTAAACTACAAAATTTAGGTAAAGATGCGGGCCAGATGCTTGTGGGCTGCAGGAAACTTTTTCCATCAGAAGGTCTTGATACTATCTGGTCGCGGAGAGGAATAGTTCTTCATGCCTTGCAATACTTTTTTACCCCCTCGGAAAAGCATCAATTTGATTAATACTCCTAGGTTAAGGGCAGGTTGTTAATGTATAATGCCCACTTCATCATTATTTTCGTGCTTATATTCTCTCTGAGGCATTACGCGACAAACATGAGTAATGAGCTCGGTGCGTTCGTTGATATCTTCACATAATCGGTATCGGCCAACCGCGTTTCTTTATGTCATGCGTGTTTGTTATAATTTGTGACAAAGTTCTAGATATTAAATTTCTTCAACGGAAAATTACCGCAGATCATATTCTTAGTATCTTCTTTTAACTCCAGTTTTTCCGGGATCTTGTATACCTGTTTTTAAAAATTTTATTTAGCGAGGTGCGTAGGATCAGCGACAAACTCTTGATTCTCCCTGATGCCTCTCTCCCTCTTCTGCACCTATTCTCCTCCATGCTTCAGATAATACCCGTATTTTTTCAACAATATGCTGCTTGATTGTCAGAAGCTTTGAATTTTCAGTGTGCAATTTCAATTTTATTTGAAGTGAATAACTGTAATAATTTATAGGTAAATATATACCATTTAGAACATTTTTACATGGATCTTGAAAGTTCGATTCTTTCAAGATCGATTTTTCTAATTCGATCTTTTTGCAGAATCGATCTTAATAAATTCCATCCTGGATCGAGTCATGAATCGATATTTTCGAGAGAATCGCCCATCCCTATTGCCCAGTGGTCGGACTCCTCCGATATATCCTCACGAAAAGAGCCTTCCATTTCATCAAAACCTTGGGGCTTAGGAAAAATGCGAATAACAACGTTCCTCCTTGTCCTGAGATCGCGATGATATGTCAGATGATTCTTCTTTCCAGGGTTGGTAAAGCGCTCCGCGTACATATTCATTTTTTCGAAAGTATTCGGCTTGATTTCGCAAAGATGGAGGCGAAACGTGCTAAATCTCTGGGTATTTCTGGCACTAGAGTCCACTCAATGTGGGCGTTTCGCCGGTTCCTTGTCGTATTTTCATCTAAATATGTGTCAATTGTAAGGACTGGATGCTCCTTCCACGAAGCTATTAGCGTGCAAAATTACTTTGGTTTGGGTTTCAGGTTCATAACCTGACCCGCAATCCGAATGAAAATTTGTCAAAAATGTCCTGAAATTTGAGTAATTTTCAACAAGTTAGCATATGCGTGTCGGGCTTTCAAACTTTTGAATTTTCGTGCTGGGTTTCTAACCAGAAACCCAGCCACGCATTTTCGGAGGCCGCATTTGAAACCGCAATTGTGGCAAATGAGGCCACAGATTTTTAGTAGGTTAAGAAACTTACAACTTTGTTAATTCTGGCAGTGACGTTGCACAGTGGGGTGAAATCGGAAAACGAGGTTCAAAATGACATTTAGAACGCAATTATGCACCGATTTTAGAATTTTTTTTTTTGAAAAATTCAGAACT
>NC_046658.1:3718657-3734517 GCF_010883055.1 Belonocnema kinseyi
TCGATGTTTGCATTAAAATAAAAATTAAATAAACAAAAAAATAAAAAATCTACTCTCACTATTTTCTGAAAAATTTAGTTCTGAATTTTTCAAAAAAAAAAAAAAAAATTCTAAAATCGGTGCATAATTGCGTTCTAAATGTCATTTTGAACCTCGTTTTCCAATTTCACCCCACTGTGCGTCGTTACGAAAAACATAAATCTATAATGCAACATAAAAAATTTTTTTCTGGAGCTTGAAATTAAATTCAAATTACTTTAAAGATACTTTGTCCGAAAAAACATATACTTTACATACAAAGTACAGGTGTGCAAACATCTTTGTCAACCCTGTACGTTCGGGCCTGGCTGTTGAGTTATCGAGTTTTTGCATTAGCCTGGTCTAAAAAACCAACTCAACCCGATAATTCGAAAAAAAGCGTTATGAATAATAACATGAACTGATGCAAGATGACTGTGTTTACTAATACAAGTTTATTGGTAATTAGTAACCTATCACTAAGGGTGCTGCAAAAAGATGAATCTTTAAGTCGTGATCAGCCGGTTTTTTGTAGCCAAGGCGAGTCGAGTAAAGTTCGATTAGACTCGAACATTCGATAAATTCGAATTCTCAAAAATTTTCATCAAAGAGGGTTACTAAGGAGTTTTTCATGTTACTATAAAACAGGTTTAAAATCAAAATTTGAACCAAGATTACAACAAAGTTGATTAAAAATTCAATAACTGACCAGATTTTTTTCAAAGCGATAATCGAAAACTTTTGATCTGTTTCAAAAGCTCGAGCTCGAACTCAAATATACACGTCGTAGACGACTGCCACATGAAATGAAGGAGAAGAGTCGCGACGCAGAACGTAACACGTGTTCAGGTAGGAATATTATAGTGAGTGGAGACTTAACGTTTTCCGTGTCGAGCATTTCTTTACCGCTCGTGCGTTTGACTTGTGATGTAACTAGTGCCAACGTCTGGGTAGAAAAGTGAAAGTTATTATGGAGAAAATATAGCTGCCGCAGAATGCTTGAGCACAAGTTAAACTCCTGACCAAGGAGATGAATTTTGAACTACAGTTGACAATCTATTTTTAATTTTCAGAAACAACTTTTTGTAACACAAAAACACGAACATTACCACAAAGATTTTCCCAAAAATATTTTTTTTATCCTCACCTCCACAGTAGGATTGAACAAAACTTAAGAACTACCTTTATACCACTTAAAGAAACAAGTCTCACCTCCATCAACCAACATCTCCAAAATAATCTTAGATTCAAAGTAACTACACCAAAAACAACTTTCAAACACTCTAGTTGATAAATCTATGTCCACACCAATGTTCCACGTCATCTATGAATTACTCACCTTATGACATTCTGACCTTTCATCAGTCAAAAAGGTCAAACATATTTCAAATTAAAAACAATGACCGCATACAATTTTTCAAGACTTCAGTTAAAGTACCTATTCCCACAGTAATATTCCCCAACCCCTAGGAACTACACCTATCACATTTCATGAACCAAGTTTCAGTTGCCTATCAACTAGAATCGCAAAAAAAATTTAAATAAAAATAATCACCAAACACAACTCTCCAAGTATCTATTTGATATACTTACCGTCACAGTAATATACCATTAATCGGCCTTGGAACCTCCCCTATCATATTGAAAGAATCAAGTCTCATGTTCCATTGATTAAAACCGTCCATAAAATTTCAAATTAATAATAATTATAACACGCAGACTTCCAAGTCTTTAATAGATATATACACCCATACAGTAATATTCAACAACCTCTAGGAACTACCCTTATGACATATACGAATTTAGTCTCAGCTGTCTTCAACTAAACCCGCCAAAAAACTTTAAATAAAAATAATCACCCCTGTCAACTTTCCAAAACTACAGTTAATATATCTACCTCCACAAGAAAGTATCACGACCCTTAGGAACTACCTCTCTCACATTTAACGAACCACGTCTCACCTCCCATCAATTAATGCGGTAAAAATATTTCAAATTAAAGCTTAGCAACACACAATAGCTTTTTAAGTCGTTAGTAGATACATACACACTTACAGTAATATTCTACAACCCCCTGGTACTACCCGTATCACATTTAACGAACCAAGTCTCACCTTTCACCAATTAAAAGAATTAAAAATATTTTAAATTAGAATAATCACCCCATTCAACTTTTCAGGGTTCTAGTTAATACATCTATCTGCACAGCAATATTACACAAAATCTAGAAACCATCCCTGTCACATTTACGGACCAAATTTCAGCTGCCTTCAACCAAAATTGCCAAAAAATTGGTTATAAAAAATAACTACCACACAAAACTCTTAAGGTCTCTAGTTGTTATATCGATTGTCACAGTAATAACGCGCAACCCCTAGCGGTTGTAGAGTATTACTGTGAACGTAGATATATCTTCTAGAGACTTGGAAAGCTGTGTGCGGTGATGATTTTTAATTTGGAATACTTTTTAACGTTTTAATTTGTAAAAGGAGGGACTTGGTTCGTTAAATGTGATAGGGGTAGTTCCTAGAGGTCATAAAATAATACTGTCAAGAAAGATATATTATTTAGAGTCTTGAAAATTTATTTTAGGTGATTCTATTTAATTTTACTTTTTTCTGGTTTTAGCTGAAGACAAGTGACACTGGATTCGTTGAATTTTATTGAGATAGCTCTTACCGGTTGCGGAATATTGTTGGGAGAATAGATATACCAACTAGTGTTGAAATTTCGTCTGGGATTATTCTTTTTAATTTTCAATTTTTTGGCGTTTTTAGTTGAAGACAGATAAGACATTTAGGCTGAGCACGTAATTTATTTTAAGGGTATTTTTAGGAGGCAGGGGTTATTTTTTAAACTAATTTTTGCAGTTTTTGAGAGCCCAAAAAGCCCAAAATTCTAGCGCTGTTAATTTTACATTTTTTCAAATTTTATGTAGTGGAGGTGCTAGCGGCCAGCACTTTCAGAAAAAACTCAGGTTTTTCGAGAAAAATAATAGAGATTGAATATCGGAATTCGTTCTAAAGAAGAGCACAGAAAAGCCCTTAATTCTGATATGCTTACATATAGTTTGAGTGCATACTTTATTTTAAGGGTAGTGTTTAAAAGATAGGGGTTATTTTTCAAAATTAATTTTTGCGTGTCTGTAGATTATTTTGTGGTCTAGTTATTCTTTTGGTGAACAGAGTGTCTACTCAGACAATTAAAAAACAGATATGTTTGACAACCATACGACGCGTCTCGCTCGGCTCTTTCAGCTGTTGTGACGTCGCAATCCTTTGAAGTTAGTCAGAGCTATTCAGAGGTCTAAAAGTTAGATCTTGAGGGTTAACGTAAGCCTCATTGCCTTCTTCTTTTGAGCCTACATTTTGCTGCCTCAGGTCGAGGACCAAGTGGGGCTTGTTTTGAATACAAAAGACTAAGGGTTAGCCATAATTGTGTTTTGTTTCAAACTGAAGACCCTTAATGGCTCTTTTTTTAGACATAATCATTGCAAAATTTTAGACATCAGCTTTAGCAGTTAGCAGTTAGCTATAACAATAGTTAAAGGACATACTGCATCAGAACCCGCTGATAATTAAAAGTGTTTCACCAACAATTTTCTAAGGATGCTTGGTCAAAATCGAAAACAATATTTGGATATGGTTTACGCCGAACGAAGACTAGGTTATACTTTTATGATTGGTGATACACCTGTGCATTTTGATGAACAATTCATCTACGTGGGAGATAAACACTACTTAAAAACCGTTGGGCTTCTCGAATTATTATTAAGACGAAATTGGAAAATTATTTTCACGCGAACGATACTCTAAAGGTAGCGGTGGTTCCCTGTCCCAATGAGATGTAAAGAGAAAAAAGCCTAGCAACAAACTATTCCTCCTATGATGCTCCTATTGTGCTCGTTGATCGTCTTCGTTCGTTCCTGACCTTGCAGACTGCAGGCAAACAGAATGATACCAATGAAATCCTCTTTATTATTGAGGAATTACGTAAGGCAGGTATGAATCAAAAGTTTCAAGTTATAAAAAAATCAATCGATTCTTTTTTTAAGCTAGAAATTTAATTTGAAATATAAATATTATTACTTATAATACAGCTGAAAGTAATAAGTCCATTACATTTTTGAGGTTCATAATTTGAACCAAAATCACCAATTAAATAAATATTAAAATTAAAGATTTAACTATTAAAATTAAAATGAATGAAATTGAAAAAATGTATATTTCTCTGTTAGCCCTTGCTTATTAACGTAAAATCTTGGCTGCGTTTTTGTCAACAAAATTGAAGTGATATATTAGCGTAATTAGCTAGAGCGTCCAATATATGCATATGTTTTAGATTGTTTAGGTAGGGTTCGAATCCCCAGCCGGTGCGATTTTTCATAGCATTTGAGCGTTCGATTTTGTTCGTATGTGATCGTACGTGCAATTACATGGTTTGAAAAATAGATGGAGTGCAGTAATTATAAGGCAAACCTTTTTGTGCTGCTTATTTATCATCATATTACGTAATCCGTTTCGAGCTGCTGTAATGGAACGTCGATACTTCAACGTCTTCTCACATCTTGAAATTCAGATAATAATCTCTATTTATTATTCTTACTTTCCTTATAACCCTATCTTCTTTCCATTAATTCAGGTATGAGAAGCTGAATTTCTCGTTAGTTGAATTTTTAAATTTCTTTTTTAAATTCGCTAGGCGTGAACTCTGTTCCATTGTTAGTTAAAATCACCAGCGGTTTTCCGTTTACTTCTAAATAATCTTTCCAAACATTTTTTTCTACTTATTTACTCGTCTTATTTTTCAAGGCACTTGATAAGACAAATCTTGTGAAATAATCTTGTACTGCCATTATATATTTAAATTCGTTTTTGGTTTCCTTCGACGATCCTATAAAATCAATTGATATCTTATCTCCAAGTTTTTCTGGTATATCGGGTTCTTCATTTATATTCGTTTTGGCATTTTGTTTCTCTATACCGTTGACAAGATTCACATCTTTTAATATCTATTTTTAAATACTTTTTTATTCTTTTCTTCTTACTACGTCCAGAGAAACTTTTTAGTTTATTTCGATTTCATACAATTTTTGGTTATTCTTGCTGTTTTAATACTTTAATAGTTAATTATAATTCGATATTGCCTTCTTTAAAGAACTTCTCTCTTAGTTGGGGGTTGCTATCATTGTTGCCACCTTTGAAGGGCTTTTCCCTTCCTTAGAACTGATTTCATTTTGTTTTTAGTTAAAGCTTTACTTATCGTTTGGATTCCGCAGTCGCGTCTCTATTTAATATTTTTACTGTATTCTCAAATACTAATAGTTTGTGGGTACATTCATATATCCCAGTATGAAAAATCTTGCTAATCCGATTAGCTTGACTTCTTTAACCCTTTCTTTTTGACTGATATGATCATTTAATAATTATTTATCTTCTTCTTTCGTCATGAATATTGTAGGTATTTTAAATATTGCATACGCATTTGTGTCTTCTGGAATTTCTTGGTTACGGATCATTTTTACTTTTTTTGGTCGTTCTGGATTCCGTTATTTTCCAGTAAATGAAAAAAGATTTAAAGAGTTTAAATTTAACAGAGAATGGTATGATTTAAATCCGGTTTATTGAACTTCCGGGATTCATGGGTGTTTTACTAATAAACGTCACATAATTGCATTTTTGAAATTAGCACGAACTAATATTCAACAGAATAGCTCTTCCCTTTTCATAGATTACCTTTAATTCCAATTAATTAGTTCTTCAAGACTTAACCTCGAATAAAAGATGCGAAGTAATAATAGAATAAGACCAGTCATTTTTTCTAATCATTACAGTCGGGATTCAACGTAATTCCGACCTACCAAAGCACTCATGAATCCGGAAAGTCCTTCAAACCAGATTGAAGTCCTGCCACTCCCTGTTAACTTTAAATTCTTTAAATCGTTGTTCATTTACTGGAATTCAATCTTTAGTTACAAATTGTTATAAATAATAGAGTTCTGGTCTTAGATATTCAGATTTATCTGGTTGTAAATATAACCCAATTTACCTTAACCTTTAAAACCATTCCCTTTGATAATATTTCCTTTATTTTTCTAAGCATTTCTTCTTGTTGCATAGGTGGATGCATGTTTGTCCTCAGATTTACTAGGACGTTATGTTCCAAAGCGTCCAAAGCGTGCCTTCCTTTAAAACCCTAATGGCTGCTGGTTCGATTCTATCCTCCCTTCCACTGTGAATATCTCGGTCTCCTCCTACCCTTGCATATTCCTGACCAAATAGTCTATCACCGATATCTCTACCTTACTTACATATGAGTATTCTCTCTCTCCGGCCCCTGTTTCGATACCATTCGCCACCGCCCAGCCTCTATCCTCCATCCAGTCTATGAGAATCTCCCACTCCTTATTTATAATCTTATCCTTTAATTTCCTTTTAAAGATCTCCCCATCCCTGTAAAGTCCCCATTCCCTCCCCCATCTTACATTAAAGTCACCCCGCAGCATCATCTCTTTTTCGCTTAACAAGCTTTCCAGCTTCTCTCTAATCCATTTAATACCATCCTTATTGAAGACTGGGACAAAATTATACGTTACCCATCCTATATTTACTGTCCTCATTTGAACGTCCTCCCCTGTTCTCTCTCTCTCTCTCTCTATCCGTGAGCTTCCTTCTCTAATCCATCCCTAACCCCCGTTATAATTCCTCCAATAGCCCTTCCTTACTTATTCATTCTGACCGTATCCTGTAATCCTCACCTATACCCCCTTGGCAGCTATCTCAAATCTTCGCTATCTATCATCCCAGTTATCTTTCTCTCCTATTATTTTAAAAATATTTGTTACTTGTAAGCACCAGTTATATTTTGTTAAAGTGGATTTATTTTTGGCTAATTGCTTTAATTGCCAAAAGCATATTTTTTTATATCTATCGTCCTCCATGCAAAGCACTATCTCAATATAATTTAGAATTCTTTTGAATACAGAAGCCGCCAATTTGCGCGCGCTAATCTAAATTCTTACAGCATATGGGGATGTATTCAAAGGAGCATGCAAAATTCTTTTGAAAAACGTGGTTTGTATTTTTTCTATTTCGTCACAGTACCTAAGACTCCTTACTTCCACACCATACACGAGCGTACTAGCGACCAGACTATTAAAGAGTCTTTCGATTGGTATCCATGAATTCAACTTTATTTTATATAGAAGTGCGATTGTCGCTCCTTGAATGATATTAGCCTTACTGATAGTTGTTTCAACCGCGTTTGAAAAAATTGTAGATTGCGAAAAGGGAGTTCCTAAATAAGTATTATTTTTAACCAATTCCATTTCAATATTTCCATGTATCAAAGGCTTATATTTCTTCTTATTATGGCGTCCTCCCTTCTGAAATATAACAATTTTTGTCCTACTTTCATCTACCTGAAGACCATTCAGATTATAATATTTGAGTAAGCACTTCAGAATTTTTCTCATATGAACTTGTGAGTTTGCAATTATAGCTAAATCATCGGCATATGCCAAAAGAATTTCTATTACATGATTTATGAAGACACCTCTAATTCGTTCCGCTTTTAAAAAATGCCTCGAAGTCTCCAAAGAATAAGAAAAATCGAATCGGGCTCATACCCTCACCCTGCAAAACTGCCCTTGTTACATTAATAACCCTCGAAGTGCCCGCACTACCTCTAATAGGCATATTGGCTTTATTATATAAATCGATCAAAATTTTAATGAATTTAGAGCTTATACCCATCGCATAAATTTTTCACCATAAAAGTTCATAGTTTGTCGAAGGAAATGCACTCAAAAAATCTACAAATAAAACAAAAAGTTTACCCCTACCCAAACAGAGTCGGTTTTCAATTTAAGCGTAAAAAGAGAAAACATTGTCTAGGCAGCTACGATTCCTTCTGAATCCTGATTGGTATTATGGTAACAACTTCATATTTTCAGCCCAATTTATCATTCTTTGCATTAAAATCTGCGTGAAAACTTCAGTAATATAGTTGATCAGCGTTATAGGTCGGTACTTGTTCGGATTTGCCGGTTTTGTATTTATAAAGGCTGATTAAAATTTCATCAACTGTAATCGTTGAGTCTAAATTAGGGTTACAATCGTCATTATTTATCATAGTCAGAGTTATATTTTTGCGTTTGGGATATATTGTTTGAAAATAATCGAAGCATCTTTCTAGTTCAATGAAGTCTTTACTAATGGGTTTAAATTTATAACAATTTATTATTTTCCAGAGCGTCTTTGAATCTTTAGCCATTGTAAGCTTATCTAAGATTGTAAGGTCGTAAGCTTCCCTTTTTCTTTGAGTATTTCCCTCAGCGATTTTTTACATTCTAGGCATTCCGCATCAAACCAGGGCTTTGGCAGACCTACCTTCTTATTAATAATCGAAATCATTCCTGTTTTTGATGCAGAATCATAAATTATCTTTTTTCAGCTCTCTACATGTTCTAAAAGACTAGCCGGTGGAACACAAGGAGCAGCATTCAAAATTTCTATATATTTTCATGTAAATTTTTCTTTCCGCTTTAATTTAGGTGCTTCAATAATGTCTCTCAGAATAGTGTCTAATGAAACTGCAATCGAAAAATGGCCTAAAAAAGTGGCAATATACAATACTTTCAAGTCTCTAATACTTATGGCTCTCTTTATATTATCCCTAAGTAAATCAATGATAGAGTTCCCTATGTTGTTAAGAAAAAAAGTAAATTGCGAAGGATTATCACTACAGGTTCTACCATTTAGTAAAATACAGCCAATGCTCTCCATGAATTCCACCATTTTTTGTTCTTTATTGTTCAATTCAGTTTCCAAAGTTCACCTCGCGCAAGAAATTCCTATATTTCCAGGTAATATTTCCTCACGAAATTGATTCAAATTCGCAACTATACTATTAAAATCTCCTCCTATAAAAAGAGGCAGGGTTTGCGTAGACTACACCGATAATGAATTCGAAATTGTCACCTACCAGTTTAAGCAAGATGCACTCTTCGCATAAATGCAGCTTTTCCACTTCATATTTACAAACATCAAAGACGGTAAGCAGGCCTCCTTTTGCTTTTCCCCTCGAAGCTGTTTCTGTCGCTGGACTGTCATTGAATTTCCTGGATTGTTTTTGTGTATTGATGAATCGTGTTGTCGTAAGCCAAGTTTCGCAGACACAAATAATATCACTATTGCCCACTTAACTAAGGAGATCTGATAAATTTACGAAGCCTCTAGCATTCCAAAAAAATATGCATGGATTTTTTGGTTTCGTGATAAGCTATGATTTTATTACTTGGTTGTCTTTTTCCATTAGCGTTGGCTTTGATCTTGGTAGAAATTGTCTAATTGGAGCTCCAAACTGTCGAGTTCTTGGTGTTTTAACATTTTTTTCGAATACATTTTAGAGCCTTGCAGCCTACCTCTTTTTCAGCCAGATGCTGATGGGTTGAAAGAAACTTCTGTTACCAGAAGGTCCTAATACCATCTGGTCCCAGAGCGGATTAGTTTTTCATACCTGTTAATTCTTTTTTCACCTTCTTGGTAGTGATAGGTGGGCATTCTTCCTCAGGTGTTATAAGGGCATCACACAGCTCCTTAAAGCTAATTGTGTTCTCTGAATCTTCGTTTAGTCTATGCTATACTTCGTAGACTGCTCTCCAAAATATTTCGGTCTTCTCTGATTTCGGCGGATGGTCAACAGTAATTGGAGGATCTTGGAAGCGTCCAGATAGGTCAGAGAGAAACTTTTGGTTTTCTCTGACCCATCTCTCTGATTGTTCTAGACTTCTATTATCGTCAGATAGTATATATATTATTTCAACAATATGCTGCCAGATGTTTAGCAACTTTGACTTGTTAAGTGTGTGATAACGGGTCCGGAGTTCGCGTGCGAACTTCCGAAATTTGGCGATAAATTTCTTGTCAGATGTTATTTAGTCAATCACATACTGAATGCGGGACGCGTACTGTCTTTCCTAATCTACCATATCTTTGTGACTATTTGTTGCATTCGTCCTTCTATCTTATAATCAACTGTTGGTTTTGTCTTACGGTTCGCATCGGCAAAATTGGTAAAAGTTTGATTTCATTCACATGTGTCATATATATATTCACATGTGTAATATATGCTGATCAAGAAACACAATATATAAATAAGCGCGAACGTCTTGACCGTAGTGGGGTGCAGCGGCATCCTGTTAGTACCGCATGTGCTCGAAGCTCTCACAGCAATCTCTCTTATTACGGGGATTATTGTATTCTGTAGGGTAGCTTAATACCGCTTAGCACTCAAATTAACATTCATGAAAAACGGTCCTATTCTTCTGTGATGGAGTATTTCAGTCCAAACGTTTAGTTTCTGTCAATATTGTGATTTGTCTTCTCGTGCCCAATTAGGGTTTTCATCTGCCTCATATCTACAATAAGGCCTATTGAATGTTCCATCCAGTTTAAACGTTGCTTCATCCAAAAGAGCTAAATTGGATGAGAAGTCGAGATTTTGATTTATGCGTGACATCATATCTTCAGAAAACTCAACGCGACAATCAAAATCATCTTCGTTTAACTGATGAATAACCTTCATTTTGTAGGTATCAAACTTATTTCTCTATAAAATATTATGAATAGACGATTTAGTTAAATCATGCTGTTGAGAAGTTCTACTGATGGAACAATTTGGATCTGTAGTTCATAAAGCTGTCAATTTTGAAATTTGGTTCAAGCCAACCCGAAATTTGTAGTCAAAAAGATTTTTCAACTCCTCATTCGATTCACTTTGACAAATAATACAAGAATTTAATTTCATAATAGTAAAAAAAACTGTACTCATAAAAGGAAAATTGCTAAATCGGCATCAAATAAAGAAAAAAAATTCCATGAGTATGTTTGTGTAACAAACAGAAATGATATATAGACAAAAAGTGTCTAAACTGCATAACGTGGGAATGCGTGTTATGAAATAATGTTCAAGTACAATATTTTTTTTTAATTTCTTGTTCTCTGAGGTACGTATACCTATCATTCGAGGAGAGTATAAGCTGATATATTTTCTATTACCAAACATGAGAAGCAAGGTGCCTCAAGATAGTCAAGCACACCGCAACGTGAAAGGCAAGGGGCCTCACGATAATCAAGCACCTCGAAACTTGAGAGTCAAGGGAACTCACGATAATCAAAACCCCCTAAAAGTAAGAGCCAAGAGGACTCACGACAGTCTAGCACCTCGAAACGTGAGAGGAAAGGGTACTCACGATAATCAAGTATTCCAAAATGTGAGAGGCAAGGAGAGTCACGAAAATCAAGCACCCCAATTGGAAAAGAGTTTACTACGTTCGAGTCATTGTCCCTGGGTAACGCCTAAATTATATCTGATTTTTATCAGACAGCGCCTTAAAGGTCAGAATCAAGACCACTAGTGAGCGTGTCTTGTTGAAACAAATAACATCCATTAATGTGCAATTTTTTCTTAAGCTGCTGCTCTCCGAGGTGCTTGAAGAATATATTTAAAGAATACCTTTATGTTAATGATAAATGATAGGTTTTAAATATTTAATATAATTTATATTGATAACTGATAATTATTATAAATAATTAAATATTATGTACATATAACGGTCATGCCCTGTCCTTTAATTTGATTTGCTTTGATCCGCTTTGCTTTGCTCTGCTCTGCTCCGCAGTGCTCTACTCTGATTTGATTTGATATTTGATTGGATATTTGATTTGAATTGATTTGATATTTAATTTGATTTGATATTTGATTTGATATTTGATTTGATATTTGATTTGATATTTGATTTGATATTTGATTTGATATTTGATTTGATATTTGATTTGATATTTGATTTGATATTTGATTTGATATTTGATTTGATATTTGATTTGATATTTGATTTGATATTTGATTTGATATCTGATTTGATATTTGATTTGATATTTGATTTGATATTTGATTTGATATTTGATTTGATATTTGATTTGATATTTGATTTGATATTTGATTTGATGTTTGATTTGATATTTTATTAGATATTTGATTTGATATTTAATTTGATATTTGATTTGATACACTGTAAAAAATGGTGTCGAATTTTAGTACCCTAAACGTATGTAAAAAGTGGACTTACGCGCAGCGGCGTGAATTTAGTATAGAAATGTCAAAAATTGAGCAATAGTGTAAAATTCTTAACTAAACTGAAATTTAATATGTGACGTTAAACAGAACAACGGAAAGTGGAAAATTTCTCTAAAATATCAACCTAACCTCAAATACCTAAATCATTAAGATCATATTAAAAATATATTTATAATTACGCAAGCGTATATGAGATACAATTTATAATTTAAAATCAGTCACTCGCATTTATGCTTTGGCCGAAAGTGAGCAATAGAGTTTGCAAACTAAAATGTGCGTTCGCTCATAACACGCAAACAATAGAACGAAAAAAAACTCTATCGCGAAAATTACACAAATGTGGAATATTATACAGATAAATCCAAAATCACTATAAATTGGAGAAATTTTCGTTAGAAAATAGAAATTTATGTGCAGTCGGTAATTTTATCAGTCTGTGTAATTTTACTATGTACAGCGTGAGTTCTTTTTTACACACACTGAACGTAGTGATTTTCAACACGTCGTATGAATTCATGCAAAGTCATAGAATTAAACCTGCACGAGACGTCATTCTACACAACATGTGGAAATTTTCTTTCTAACCTGTAATTTTAATGCATCTACAGTGACATTTTATATGTGTAAATTTAGATTTTTAACTGCAGTTTTAAAACGTATTTTTTACAGTTTTTTACATTTAGTATTTATAGTTGATTTGATTTAATATTTGATTTGATATTTGAAATGACATTTGATTTGATATTTGATTCGATATTTTTGATTTGATATTCGATTTTTATATTTTATTTGATTTGATATTTGATTTAAATTGATATTTAATTTGATTTGATTTTTATTTCATTTGATATTCGATTTGATTTCGTTTGTTTTGGTTCGATTTGATTTGGTTTTGTTTGATATTATTTGATTTGTGTTTAAGAGCAGACTCTAATGTTATTTACTTTTGGATTTTGCCGGAAAACCTGAAGATTAAATTAAGCAAAGGATGGAGTCACTAAGAAGAGAGACATTTCGCTTCATTCAATTTATTGATATAATTACTCTATAAGTATAGTTCATTATTTGCTACAGTGATAGTTTTAAATTTTTTAAATTAGTTTGGACCATATATTTCGCTTACTGCGAAATTTGATTACCGGCTCTGCACGCACGAGGCCCTTGTTTCTCTCTCCCGATTTGTACTAATTTTTTCCGCTTTGAAGGATCAAGAAAATGAGGAAGAAGATGTTTACGCTACACTCTCATACGTAACTCAGGCAATATGTAAAGAAATTGATTTTATTGGTAACCATTAAAGTGAAAAGGGATTGTAAAAATACAATTTTATATGAATCATGCAAGCAGAATTTGCTGTGAACAGTACAAGTAAATTATTTCTTATCAAAGTAAATATACGTAAATTTCAATATCAATCCTTAAAGCACGCAACGATCATTGGTGGCAACGCCACCCAACATGATCGATTAGTTTTAATGATCCTTCATTTCTTATATTTCTTAAATCGATAATAAATGTAGTTTCACAATCGGTCTTTTATAAACACTTTTAGCTGCCTTACAGTTAGAGCTTGCACGATATTGTCCTGAACGGAATTACAAGAAATAATTCTACCCAAAATCCATTTTTAGAGAGGAATATTGTCATCGCGAATGAGAACAATATCGCCTTCACTGACATTTAGTTATTTGTTTTTTCATTTATACCTTTTTTGTAATCCCTGAAAATATTCAAGGGACAAGCTTTTCCAAAGAAGATCCCCAAATTTTTACACAAACTCCCACCGTGATAATCGATTTTCTGTCAAATTTAGAACAGATGGTTCCAGAGTTCAAAGCAAATAAAAGCCAGTTATAAAGTGACCAGGAGTTAAGCAGGATAAACTATCTACGTTTTCTAAAATAGCTGATATCGGCCTGGAATTAAGGCTAGCCTCTATTTGACAGAGAAGTGCTGACATCTCCTTTATTGTGTCGAAAGGTATGAGGTGCCACTCGATATTCTCTTAAAAGAAGAAGCGTCTTAGATTTTCATCGTGGCGCAAAATTCGGCAAGAGCTTTTCAGCTCCTTATTTGCCCTTTGAAAATTTGTCCCGTTATCGTTATAAATGTTTGGGGGTAAACCTCTCCTTGCTATTAATCTTTTAAATGCGGACAAAAAGACAGCCGAGGTGGGATCGCTCACTAACTCTAAATGTATAGATCTAGTAGCTAAACAGGTAGAGAGCGCTATGTAAGCCTTTTGCTATTTACAGCTGCGTCCTATTCCTAATCGAACTAGAATGGGGTCTGTGTAGGCAAGGCCACTATGTTCAAAACATCTTGATTTTGATACTCTAGGTGCTGGCAATTCACCCATCATCTGACATGGAGTTGTTGCCTTTTGGCGAACGCAAAAGATTCATTTGTTAATTATGTGACAAACAGAGTCAAGGTACCTTAGTATCTAAAAGTCTTTTATCAGAATATGGAGAGTGAGCTGAGGACCACCATGTAAAGCTCTGAGATGCGGCTGTTCGATAATTAGATTCTTAAGATGATGTGAGGGCAATATAATTGAATTTTTAGCGTAATAGGGAATAGGAGCGTTTTCCAAAAGTGCTCCCAATCTTAATAGTTCGTTTTTATCTAAAAAAGGGGTGAAACTTTTTAATGAGCTAGACCTATAGCAAAAGTTGTTCAATTGTACATCCTTTATTTTGGAAGAAAGCTCACTTTTTTGTAGATAGTTAAACCAAATAGTCCTAGATTTATTTAATTCTTCATGTGTTAGAAATATTTCTTTGGGCCTTTTCAAACTATTCATTATAAGCTAGTAAATCGATAACAAAGAGCTGTGACGTTAATCAATTTCGGCTAAGAGGAAGTTCTATCTGAGAGTTCGTCTAAAGGTGATTTGTCGATTTCTGTGAAATATAAATGTAGGGGAATGAAAGTTAAGACGATGAAAAGAAAGTTTTACGTCAGTGAATATCGGCAAAATTTATGCTAAAATAATTTTTTATATATAAATATAGAATCCATCTTCTTCATTCATTCAATTATGCATACTTTTGACGTGAAATATTTATGAAAACATTAATCTGATTCGCAATTTTGGCAAATGAAGTAACTTTTAGTTATTGTTATTATTATATATATTTTATTTTCCTTATTTTTAAAGTGATATCATTAATTCAATTAATTTATTTATTTATTGCTTTTTGGAGATAATTTAATTTTTAAAAATTTTTAGTTAATTTTTTATTTAGAATTTATTGATTTTCATAGATAAAAAACTACTTTTATAATGAAAATAAATCACTTATTTGTTTTGTGGTCCGAATAACTGTTGCAAAACAATGATTTCACTGATTGAAAGAAACAAATGATGTGTCCCAACCCTGACTACAAAAGTGTCTCAACCTTGAATACAAGCGTCTTTTTATATCACTACACGTTATAGACAAACGGGTAAGAATTTGAACTTTTCCCTTCAGGAACTTATTGAAGGTCAACTGCATAATAGAAATATATACTTATGTACTTATGCCAAGTGGACTTGCATGTTGGTGGCGGTAGTGAGAAAGTGTTCAGTGACAGGCAGTGAGAAGTTTTTACAAAGTTTCTGTGGAAGGTGTGAGTGGAGTGTAAGGGTGGAATTCTAGGCGGTGAATACGGTTGTGAGGGGTGCATTGGGAAAATAGAAATTAAATTATATTGTA
>NC_046658.1:3734617-3736179 GCF_010883055.1 Belonocnema kinseyi
CACAGTCACAAACTTATACATGACCCCTCCTATCTTTACAGCCCTCATTTGCGCGCCCTCCCCCTCTCCCTCTCCATTAAATTCTTCCTCTAATCCATCCCTAACCCCTGTTATGATTTCCCCACTAGCCCTTCCTTTCCTTTTTACTTTGACCGCCTCCTGTAGTAGCCGCCACCTATACCACCTTGGCAACTTTCGCTCTATTCCATCCCGTTCCTTTCTCTCTACCCACGTCTCTACCAGTCCAATCACATCAAATTCCTGAATATACCTCCAAAAATCCTTGTTTTTCTTCTCTACCCCTGCTACGTTACAGTACAACATCTTTAACATTGCTCCACACTGCTCCACTCCCACTCCCCTACTTCTCCCGAAACGAATTCCCCGAAACTTCCTTCAACACCTCCTTCTCCTCGTCCCATACCCACATTTTTTCGTCTATTTTTATTTTCCGATACCCTACCTTCACTGCTCTTCCTTTGCTCCTCTCCTTCCTAACCCTGTCATTCAGCATTCTCTGACAATCCCTTTCCTTCCTCGTCAAATCTTTATCGATAAAAACCTTATTGTCCTTTATCCTATTATTGTTACGCATTACACCCAATTTCTCTTCCCAGCTCTACAATTCCACCCCCGCCACTTCATTCTTCTTTCTCCCCTCCATCCTAACTTTCCCTACCTTGTCCTTAACCCACCCTATGCTCTATAGCAGCGCTTCCATCCCATCCCTTTCTTCCCTGCTCCTGAGGTTTCAATCCTCTTATCACTATATTATTTCTCCTATCTGCCTTCTCTTTTCTCCCCATTCTCCACTCTATTTCCCTTATCCTTTCCCTGTCCGCTCTCTCCTCCTTTTCACTCTTATGCTCTCCCACTTTCTCTTCCATCATCATCTCCACTTTTTCCCGAATACCTTACTTCTCACCCTCCCCCCTGTCCACTGCTTTCATTCCCGACCTACCCTCCACCTTCTCCAGCCTTTTTTCCGCCCTTTCCTTCCACATCCTAATATCTTCTTCCATCTCCTTTATGTTATCCTCTTTTTCCTTCCTTACCGGCACCAACTCCCTCTGCAATCCTTCTACTTTTCCCCTCAGCTCTTTTACTTCTTTTCCCTATCTCTCATCTCTTACCCTCAGGTCCTCCCTCATACTTTCCATCTGCTCCATAGCCCCCCTTACGTCCTCCCTTAACCCTCTGATCTCGCGCCCCGATAGCCTCCTTCTCCGTCTGCCCCTCCATGGTGGGGGGGGGGGGGGGGGGGGGGGTGACCTACGTATTTGTACGCTTTTTTTAAAGGGACTCTCTAGCGCGCTTTTCTCCGGGCTCTCTTTGCTTTCCCTTTTCCTCTTCAAGAGATCCTCCCCCTCACTTGCGCTGGACGCTCTCTCCCTTGCCTGAGCGCTTCTTTCGCTCCAATTCTTCCCCCTCCTTGATGCGCCACTTGACACCGAGCCACGCACCCCTAACATCCCCCAGCATTACAAGAACCTCCCTTGCCCTCCATGAAGGCCCAAAACCTAAACACAAAACTAACCCGCTCCCTTGCAAACCTAACCTCA
>NC_046658.1:3736279-3745560 GCF_010883055.1 Belonocnema kinseyi
GAGACACATGAGGGTACGGTGGTAGGGGGGGGGGAGACTTTAATGCGAGAATTGGGCGGGAAGGGTATCTGTACCAGAAAGGGGAGAGCTTTGAAAGAAAATCGAAGGATAAAATAATAAATAAAGAGGGGGAGATTCCAAGAGACTGGGTGGAGGATAGAAGGTGGACGGTGGCGAATGGCATGGTAAAAGGGGACGAAGAGGGAGAATACACGTATGTGTATGATCTTGAGTTGTGGATACAGGGGGAGGCTGGCAAAAGGTAGGGTGGGGAAGAAGGGTATTTAGGGGAGAGGGTGTCATGGACGAGAGAGGCGATAGAGAAGTATCAGGAGCAGTTGGGCAACGTAAGCTCTAAGGGGGAGTCTGTGGACGAGATATAAGAGGATCTACAAGAGAAAGTGAAAGGTTGTTTGCAAAAGAAAGTATTTAGGAAAAGGAAGAAAGGAATTGTGAAGCCGTGGTGGGATAGGGAATGTAAAATGATGAAGAGAAAGGTGAAAAAGAAGTACAGGAAGTGAAAGGAAGGAACCGCGAAAAGGGAGAAGTACGTAGAAATCAGGAAGGAGTTTAGGGCGAGGTATAAAAAGAAAGAGCAGGAAAAAGAAAAAGAGCTGGAAGAGGAGTTGAAAAGTGTTAAGACAGAAGGGGACGTGTGGATGATAATTAATAGGTTTAGGAAACGTAGGGTTGGGATAAGTGAGAAGATAGAGAGCGACGAATGGAGAAAATTTTTTAAGGATTCATTTCAGGGGTCAGATACTCGAAAGAGAGATGAGGGGATTAGTAGAAACAGCGAGATAGATGAAGAGGATCTGAACGACAAGGAGATAGAGAAGCAGATAGGGAAGTTGAAAAAATGAAAGGCAGCAGGGATCGACGGGATAGAGAACGAAGCGTGGCTGTTTGGCACACAAGAGGTAAGGCAGAGGCTGAAGGGGGTAGTGAAAAAAATATGAAGGGGGAGAGATTCCCAAGAGAGTGGAGAGAGGGGTTGATCGTACCACTATATAAGAAAGGGGACAGGCAGAGGCAGGAAAATTTTAGAGGAATCACGCTAATGAATACTGCGTACAAAATATACGCGATGGTGTTAGCAGATAGGCTGCGAAAGGATGTTGAGGGGAAAGGAATATTGCCGGAGACGCGAGCGGGCTTTAGAGAGCGAAGGAGCACTATTGACAATATTTACGTCTTGTAACACGTGGTGGATAGAGAATTAACTAAAAAGGATGCCAAAGTGTACGCTTTTTTTGTAGATCTAAAGATCGCGTTCCCATCAGTGGATAGTGGAAGGTTGTGCGAGGCAATGCTTTTTGCAATTTTGATCGTGGGTATGGAAAGTAAGCTAGTGGCCGGAGTGATAGGAGGAGTTAGGGTAGGAGGAGTCAGAATATGGTCACATGCATATACCGATGACATAGTGCTGTTGGCAAAGAGCGAAAAGGCTTTAAAGGAGATGACAAAGAGGTTGAGACGTTACTTGGACAAGAATAGGTTCAAGTTAAATGCGGACAAGTCGAAGGTTATGGTGTTCAGGAAAGGAGATGTGAGAGATGAGGGAGGAGAGTGGAAGTGGAAGGGAACAGCGGTACAGGAAATGAAAGAGTTTGTGTATCTGGGCTTCCTCTTTCGTAGAAATAGGGGATTGGATGGTCATATAAAGAGAGAGTGAGAAGGGCAAATGTATTAATGAGGCAGGTGTGGGGGCTGGGGAAGAGATTGTTTGCAGATAATTTTGAAAGGAGAATGAAATTGTTTGATTCGCTAGTGATGAGTGTCTTATTTTACGGAGTGAAGGTGTGGGGTTAGAAGGTAAGTGAGAAGGTAAATAGGGTACAAAAGAGGTATGTAAAGTGGATACTGGGGTTGGCAAGGAATACGCCGAACTATATTGTCAGGAGGGAGACAGCAAGAACGAGTTTAGGGATTACAACAGGGAGTCGAGCGTGTAAATATGTAGAGAAATTTTTGGAAGACAGGGGAAGTAAATTGGATAGGGAGTGTTGGTGGGAGAAGGAGAACAGACGTAGTGGTGCAGAGATAGAGGTGGAAAGGGAAAGATATTTTAGAACGAATGGATTGCAGATGGATCAAGTTAGTAGAATGCACGAGGAAGAAAGGAAAGTATATGAGTTGGTTCCAAAGAATGGCCTGGAGAAAGAGAAGGCAGAAGGAGGGGAGAGAATAAGAGAGTCAAGGTATAACATAAACTATGTGTGGATTATGCCAAGGGAGTGAGCACAATATTTGTGTGAGAAAGGAGAGCAAGGAAGTCAGAAACTTATAGCGAGAATGAGGTGCGGTTGCATGAAGAATTTTAATAGGTTCTGGCTTTCTAGAGAGAAGAGAATGTGTGAATTCTGAGGGAAGGGCGATGCAAAATTGAAGCATTGGTTGGAGGAATGTGAAGAGGTGGAAAGGAGGGGGATAAGCATGGAGGTATTGTTGCATGAAAGGGGTGACAAAAGGGCAGTAGCATGTGTGAAGGGGGTGTTGGGTAAGATAGAGAAGAAGAGAAGGAAGTAGGAACAGGAATGGAGAAGGAAAGATTGTAAATCGGAGAGGAAGTAGATGTAAGAAAAATGTGAAAATTTTAATAGTAGTTAAGCATTAGGTGTTAGCCGCGGAGACAGAGGATGGTAATGCGAGGCATCGCGAAAAAAGAGCGAAATGCGTGCGAGGCGAGGCAAGACGCAGCGAGGAAGGTTAGGCTTTAGGAGCGAGCGGATTATTTTAAGGTGTGTATAGATAGTACTTTGTAAAACGTAGTTGTAAGAAAATTTTGTTAATAAATGGAAGTATAAGCAAGTCAATTTTTTAAGGCTAGCAGGCCGAAAAATAAACGTTTATCTATCTATATGCTTATGCCAAGCTTTGATGTAGTTGACGCAAAGTGTCTTTGACAAAATATAGCAGTGTCCCAACCCTGAGAGCGACCCAACTCTGACGATATTCCCCTAAAGAAGGCTGCGATGAAAAGGGCGCTCCATACCACCATAAATAGTGATTTGACCATTCGTACGGAGTAAAATCGCGTGAAATGGAAACCACAAGGTTTAATTTAGTAGAAACATGATTCCACTTAGCGTCAGAAATACTTGGCTGGAATAGTGAGACTTTATTAACTAGAAATGTAGGCCAAGTGGATGCAGTTTTATTAAGCTAGAATAGTACTGTCGTCAAATCTGACCAAGAATACATTTAAACAGTTAAAAAATTCATTTCGTCCTTGACTTGCTCTAGAAACTTAGTCAGCATTTTTTGTGGAAGCTTCTTCTCCCAATCTAACTTTCTAAGCCATAGCGCTTACATTATCATTTTTTCTACTATTGTAATGGGAGCTAACCATTCATTAGGATAAAAAAGATTGCGATAAGAGGTGACACTATACATTTTGTTGTAACTTCTATGTGTTACGTTTTTACTGAAAGTAGAAAACAGTCCGATTCGGATACCAATGCAATCCTAGAACCTTTTTTGTTTGATTATCAACTGCTTTCAATATTACTTTTTTATTTTTAGATGGAACATAATTTACTTTAGTAAGACTAGAATCATCAGCAGACCATTTGCGTAGAGCGAATCCTCCTTTTTCAGGTAACTCAATTAGTTCCTTTTGTAGATGCCAAGCTTTTTTCAAGCTTTCCGAGCCTTACAACACATCGTCAACGTAGAAGCCTCGTTTTAGAATGGCACTAGCTTTCGGGTGTTTGATGCCTTTATCAACAGTTAATTGTTTGGACACGCGCTTAGCCAAGAAAAGCGCAGAAGCCGTTCCATATGTCACAGTTAGCAATTGATAATGTGTTAACTCTTTGGAAGAACCGCGTAAACAACCTATCCTTTGTAAATCTACATATTTTTCATTTTTCAAAATTTGACGAAACATTTTACTTATGTCTGCTGTTATACAATCACGATAATTTCGCCATCGTAGGATGACAGCTGTCAACCCAGTCTGGAGTTTTGGACCGACCATAAGCAGGTCATTCAACGATTTTCCAGAGGAAGTAGGACGGCAGGCATAAAAAAATGCTCGTACTGGAGTACGACATACCACCCTTCTTTTGAACACCAATTTGTTTGCAAAAAATGATTCTTACAACGTTGTTCTTATTTAGTGAGCAATAGGACCCGAAAGAATTCGTCCAGAAATGGTAAATTGTGCTGTTATGGATCTAGGAGGTTTTTGACATAGCCCTGGCAAGAAATGAGAGCCATAATAATCAGCACCAATGACGTCTTCTATTTTCTCCTGACTAACGGGTTCAGGATCTGCTAGATAAAGATTGCCAAGGTGATCATAGTAGAATTCATTTCTAATCGTGGAGGGCTATAATTTATTAGGCTTGGAAAAGTATAGGCAGTAATCGGAATCTTAGTCATGACCGGAACGCGTTTAGGTTGCAACAAATATACTAGTGATTCAGATACAAAGGTAGCATCAGAACCTTGATCAAGAAGAGCGTATAATTGTATAAGTAGCGTGTAAACATACTTTATTGAAATTGGCATTACTAGTAGTACTCCTAAAATTTCACGAATTAGAAGTCTAAATTTTGGAATTTTTATTTTCATCTTTATTATGGCTTAATTGATCATACGAAGAATATAAAGGTTGCTCGATATGTAATAAAGGGTGGTGATGCCTTCGACACTGAAAACATGGGATTATATGTTTACAATCCCGAATTCTATGATTAGATTTCAAAGATTTAAAACACAGTTTATATTCACGAGCAATCTCACTTATTTTATCTACAGAATGTTTCTTGGAAGTTTGATATTGACTTAGATAATGATGTCCTTTACAGAAAAGACCAAGATATTACAAATAACTAATCTGGTATGACCTGGTGACGACAAAGTTATTAGCAGTCGAGTTTGTTAAGAAAATTTCTTTAGACATCTGTGAAGCTTTGAAGGTATGAATTTTCGATCTAGAAATTTTTGAAAATCTTTGTATTTGGGATAATCGATGCGACTTGCTAGATGCTTCTACCAGTTAGCGACTGACTTGTTGTTCAGTTTGTTCACTAAGAGATAAATCAACAAATGATCCCATTGATCATTTGGAGAATTGATATTCTCAAGAACTAGCAAGGCTTCATTTGTGGTATCACGCAAAGACTTTAAGACTTTTAAAGTGTCATTCAAAATATTCAGAAGAGAAAGAAACGAATGTAAATAAGAATGAATGCAGATTCAAACAAGTCAAGACAAATGAACAAAACAAGAATTCGGATTCAAACAAATCACGAAAATTAGACTGTTCTAATTAATCACCAAAGAATTTTTAAATCTCAAATCTGGTAGTTTCATACCCTACTCGTGATAAATTGTTTGAGAATTACTAAAATTTGAAACATTTGCAGTCGTATTATTAGCAGTTAAATTCGCGACACTCTCTTGTTATAATTCAACTATTATCTCATTTAAAAAATCAAGACCTTTAAAACATTGCCTTTTAGCCTCAAAGAATTCTGAGTCTTTAAAATAATTACCCTTTGACTTATCTGGTTTAAGCGCCGTTACAATTCCTACAATCCTTATCTCGTTTTGCTCACATTGTCCCCCTGTGTCCAGTAGCATCTTCTTTCTTACTTCTGCGACTGCTAATGATGCTTTTCCTGTATGAATTTCTTGAAAAGCGTAAACTGACCTCTTTATTTTTTTAAAGAGGAAACCTTGTCCTACAATTATGGTTTTCATTATCACGAAATGTAAATTTCATCCACTGAGAAATTTATAGATAAATACATTCTTTTAAGTTAGTTCACGGAAGTTAACGTAATGTTAACAAAAAATTAAAATGCTCACGAGAGTGACTAAAGTTCCGTTGTATAATGAAATCAAATTTTAATCTTACGAGTATTTGTTTACAAAAGTAAACTGAAATGACTCAAAGAGAGAGAGAGAGAGAGAGGGAGAGAGAGACTAGTGAGTTAGGTAACGGTAAGTTCTGTGCGGAGCGAGAAGCATGTTAAGAGTTCATTACACATGAAGAAATTCTTAGCTGTTTAAGTAAAATCGATATTAAAGGGAGAAAGTTTTCATTACATCAGAATAGATTCTTATCTTGGTACGATCGAGTTAAATTCAGTTCACAAGTCCGTGACGTCATTAAACTGGTGAAGGGGGAAGAATCATTTGAAATTTCCCATAACATTGATAACCACGCATGCTTCTTGTCAATTCGCGCCCAATTCCATACAAAGTTAATTGAAATTTTTCACTTCAACTTTAGATATTTTCACACAAAGCGCCACATCGAGTTGAAAATTCGGGATACTAAATAGGAAGCATTAGGAAAGGTGGGTCTGGCCCTAATTTTTTATAATTTTGAAAAAAAAAATTTTTGCACATCTTTTTCCTTTTTTTTTATAATTATTCCAATCTAGGGCCAGATACACCTTTTTTAGTGATTGTTATTTATTATTCCCAATTTAAAACTGGATGTGGCACTTCGTGTGAAAATAAGTTGGGAAATAAAAAAAGTGGCAGTAAGTTAGAAATCTGTTCACGTGACCCACTCATCATATGGCCTTAATATCATAGAGAGAACCATTGAAAATTCTAATTGAGCTATCTTTTATTAGTTACACACTCGAAAAATGTTATTAATGTCGCGTTTTTTAACCATAATTATGCGGCTCGAAGGACCATGTTTAAGAGAAGACTTTAAAGTTCTTTCAAATTTTGATTTTTGTCGGAAAACCTTGCGATTAAAATAACCAGAGGATGAAGTCACTAAGAAGACAGATATTTTACTAAATCCCATTCATTGATATAATGAATAAATAATTATGGTTCATTATTCTCTACAGTGATAGTTGAAAGTTTGTTATAATTAGTTTGGAATATTTATTTCGCCTAGTGCTAAATTTGATTACCAGCTCCGCACTGACGAGGCTTTCGTTTCTCTCTCTCGATTTGTACTAGAGTGCCTTTACATATTATTAGGCCAAAGCCTAAACATTAAAATTTTCACATTATTTTTATCATCTATTGTAAGCACTTTGAGTGTTCTTGTGTTATTAAACTCCTAGTTCGCTAGATTTGCCAGATTCGCCACGAATTAGCACGTTTTTAGGTTGAAAAATTTCACAGTTCTCGACTGACCGGGAAGATCACAAGATATGAATCCGATCTGGAACGTTTGGAACTTCACAAAACGAAAGTCAGTGCGCAAGATCCTATGAACAAGTAACAGCCAATTCGCATACTTAATCACATTTGGGAACAGTGCCTGGAGTTAAACATTAAAACTAAAAACTGTAGGAACAGTATTCCTCATCGTATTAAAGCTTTATTATCTGATAAAGGTGGACATACGAAATTAGGATTCTATTTAAAAGTCCTTTTTTTATTGTAAACATGCTTGAGTTCAATGCAGGTAATTATTTTTTAAATAAAATTTATCATCCATAATATATTTCTCTAAGATTTCACAAAAATGTCTTAATATCTCAGTATAAACACCTTTATCAGACAATACAGCTTCAATGCGACGAGGAATACTACCCAAACAGTTTTCAACTTTTCTTTTTATCTTCCGGCAATGTTTGCAAATGTGATTGAGTATCCGAATTAGCTCTTACTAGGTGGTAAGATCGTGCTTACTGTCATTTGTTTTATGAAGTTTTAAACGTTCTAGATGGGATTCATATTTTATTTATTTCATTTCATTTATTGTCTTCTAGGATTAAATTATTATCTACCAAAAGTGCAGATTACCGAAATAACAACCGGCTCGGCACCTGTCACAACAGACGGGCTGCTATCTTTGCAATAACCTGCACGCTAGACACGAGGTGCTAAGAGATTAGTTGATGTTAGTTGTTCATCCCGTTGAGAGGATGAAATTCAAGATTAATTGGGAACACTTGAGAAGGCCTATATAAAGGACCTTAAACATTAATGGTCAATTAATCCAGACTTAATTAACGAGAAACATTCTTCGCAGCCTGAAGATAAGAAAGCGAGTCCCAAGGTTTCACCCGCAGACGGCACAAGTCTTGACGAGGCGCAGGGGACTCCAGCCCATGGAAGTTTGTTTCTCGTCGGACGATCAACCAGAGGCTATTGCTTCGAACGAGGAGGGAACCAACCGATCGAGAAAACTAGTTTCCCTCAGACTAGATGTAGAAAATAGGGTACCTTTTGAATGCTTCCTATTTTCAAAGCCAACGGCGGAGACCGGGATTTAGCGTTGGGAACTTGACGGCGAGGCTGGAGCTGTTGTGGACAAAAGTCCTACCGTCCTTTGCGGGATTTTGAATACCCATCACCGTTTGCCAAAATTAAAGAGCAGGTCTCGGCCCTCTAGGGACCGAGATACATTCCCCACCTCGATACCGGCACATAGGCGGGCTCTGTATCAGCCACTGGCGCGTGCAAGGCTTACGAAGCAGCCTTTCTTCTTCCGTTGGTGCCATCATTGGAAAACTGGTTTTGGAATTGTCATCTATCTGGGCATCTTTACCGAGCTCGCTCGGTTCCAAGAGGGCTATTTTGCTTTTTGTGTGGTAAACTTGAAGTAAAGGTCAGTCAGTGCCCGAGGTTCTCGGTGAGTTACAGGCGAGGAGAGACGGGTCTCCATTTGCCTTTAGGACAGGAGAACCGTCCTCACTCGAATCCTGTGACTCCCCACTTATTTCTTACACAGCCTGAAACACTTCGCTAGATGCTACCCTCTGAAGCTGAAACCACTGAAGTCTGCACTAACTTTACCGGGAGAAGGAGAAATTCTGGATGCCGACCATCCAATCATCCTGGCTCTGGCTGATTTTGATCATAAAATACGATTATTTTTTACATTTTTAGGAAGAAATAATTATCTAAATGATTTAAATTTGTTTGAGCCATTGACAATTGTTTAAAAAGTGATGGTAAATATTCAAATTGTCCATTGGCAATTATTTTTATAAAAAAGACGGCGGAAATTGATAAAAAATAACAATAATAGGTAGAAAAAAATTTATTTTTGGGTCATATTTGGGGCGTTGCGGCTAAATTGGAGGTAGGTTGAAAACTAAAGTTATTAGAATTGCTTTATTAAGTAGACACTCCTCTTGGATTCCTAAAAGACGTGGCACATTTCGATGAAACCCTGTAACATAAGTTCAATTTTTCGAAAATTAAAAATTTCCCCATGTTAATTAAATGGAATATTAAAGTGCCCGATGGCACGTGTTACTCTTCGAATTTCGAAAAAAAATTACGGATCTTCTTCCTCCAGAAATGGAAAACTTCGGCGGCGAGGGGGGGGGGGGGGG
>NC_046658.1:3745570-3761358 GCF_010883055.1 Belonocnema kinseyi
TGCCTTGATGTGTAGCTGGAAAAGCGTTTTTTGGAACACCCTAATGTACCCTATACCTTCTTCGAAATTAATCGAAAATTCAATAATCAATTAAACCTAGCAGCAATAATAAAACCTAGCTTTCAATAATTTCGGTAACAAAAATTTAGAACGAAAATTGTTATACAAAAAATCAAGAAAACCATTGTTTAAATGCAAATTTCCTTGACAATTTGTATTCTTACTACTTTCAAAAAATGTTTTCATCAACTTTTTGTCAAATAGGAAAAGAACAATTTCACTTGAACAGATATAATTCCTTATGGTAACAGAAAAATGTATTAATTGACATCATTTCTGTTCACAAAAAAACCGTTTATAAGCTTTTAAATAAAAACATGTTTAAATTATTATACGTCGTTAAAATTAATGTTACAAGAATTAAAAATATTTAAATCACCTCATTAAAGCAGTGGGAATTGGAAGCTAATGGAATTTTGATATTTATATTGGAATTGTTAAGAATTTATGTATATTTACTATCATATTCGCAAACTCGTAAGAATGGCAGGGATATTGTCCACCTAATAGTATTTTTAATTGATGAATAGGCGAGAAAATATCCAGGAAACAGGGAAATTGAAACGCAAAGGGATTATCTTCATTGGGGGCCCTTCACCGCCCCTTGTCCTAGGTTGGGAACGTGCAAAATTTCAGTTGCAGTCCATAGTGAGGGAGGCGTGTGCCGGCTTGAAGGCCACATTGCCACCTCAGGTAGCCCACCTGCCTTTAGAAGTTCCCAAATTTTTAGCCTATAGTGGCGATGAAATTATACTCATCTCTTCTAATTCGGTCGCCACTCACACTTCTGTATGCATTAATAGGTCCTCGAGATTACTCTTTTTCAAAAGGTCAAAAAAGTCTCTTGATTACAAATATCTTGGGTAGGCTTTTTATATCTGGCTCAATTTGTGTTTGAACCATTTTTTTAAACAGTAGTTTCAAACAGTGAGGATCAGGTACATAAAACGCTATCCACGCCAATCATATGGTTTACGGTAAAATTAACGATATAAAAGAAAGTTAATTGTTAATACCTTGAAGATTTCGGTTGCAGAGAGGCGCACATTTTAAGAATTTTCAATTGCTTATAAAAGGCCGCGAATAATCAATTCTGGTTATAGAGGATCATTATTTATTTTAATTTTTATAAGCAATTTAGCAAGATTTTTTTTAACAATTTTTTTAACTCCTGACCATTGGCATTTAAGAACCAAAATTTCAATTTTGTAATATGTTTAAGATCGGATATTTTATCAATTAAATCAAACAATATTCCAAATACAAAATAAAAATATCAAATTTACTTATATTTCTTTTAAACAAAAATTACTATCCTGCCATAAAAGATGGTATTTAAAAAAAAATACTTGAATTTTCAACAAAATAAATAAATTTTCAGAAAAAAAATGACATTTTTAACATCAAAATATGAATCCTGAACAAAAAAAAAACTGTAATAGTTGATATTTCAATCAAAAAAGATCAAATTTCATTTCAAAAAATAAATGTTACCGCCAAAAAATACGATTTTTCAATAAATACAGACTTTCAGAAGAGAAAGGCAAAAAACGTTTATTTAAATTTTTAAATCTTTAAGGAAAGACGAATTTTATCAAACTATTAAGAATTCAGTGATTGGAGCTTATCCACACTGTGAAATTTCTTCGATCGATATTAACATTAATGTTGAATCTTTATTCGTTAATTTTAATTAATATAACCAACGTACATTTTAACTTAGTTGCAGGTCTTCTTGAAGGTTATACATCACCTAATTTAAACATTTTTAACAATATGTAATGCATTGGAAAGAATTCACAAATTTAATTAAAAAATTTTTTTTGTGCTATGTATGAATTTACCTGTCAATTTTGATATTAATATGCAAGACCAAGACATTTAAATAATGCTTTAGTCATTTATAACGGAGCATAATTTTGGAGTGAGCCAATTCAGTTAATTATTGAAGTTTAAAATTCATTTGTATCCACACATAAAATTTTTTAAATTTGAAGCATCAAAATCAAAATAGGCTCCAAATTATGTTATATTTACTACATTTTAAAAACAAATTTTACGAAAACAGATACTTTTTGTTTGGAAGGACAAACATCGACGAACGAATGCATTAGAAATAAAGTAAATTTTACATGAGTAATCAAGAAAGGCCGATTTTAAAATGGAGAAAATAATGAAAAGTGTGCCAAAGTAAATTGAAGTTTAAAAACTTTATAACGATAAAATAAATAAATAATTTTAATTAATTTTTTTTAATTTTAAGAATAGTTTATATATAAATCATTTTTTATAAAAGTCTGATAAATTTTATTTACATTTAATGTTTCAGTTTTCAAATAGATAGAATTGTTAATAAATTTATTTATGAAAATAGACTTTAACATTTTTCTGTGTTGGTTATTGTTTTCACGAGCTAAAATTTTTATATTATTAATCTCAAAATCAAAATAGTGATTGAATTGCCATGCATTTTGTGACAAACTAGTATTTGGATTGCCTAATTCACAATCCCGTTTGTGTTCATAAATAAGAGTTTTTAATCTCCTACTCGTCTCACCAATATAAATTTTATTGCAACATTTACAATTTGTCATATAAACTAAATCAGATAAGTTTTCTTTCTTTAATTTGAAACTTACAATAAATATGATCTAAAGGTTTCATTTCCTTATATTGCAGGTCTTTCTGAGCTTAGAAGTGGTTTGAAAAAATATAACATTAATGTGTATTTTATAAACAACCACACACTAAATAAGTTTTCTTTGTTTAAAAAAAGACAAAGAAAACCAAGGAATCTTATCTGGTTTAGTTTATATGATAAATTGTAAATGTTGCAATAAGATTTATATTGGTGAGATGGGTAGGAGATTAAAAACTCGTATTTATGAACACAAACGGGATTGTGAATTAGGCAACTAAAATAGTGGTTTGTCACAACATGCATGGCAATTCGATCACTATTTTGATCTTGAGATTAATAATATAAAAAATTTAGCTCGTGAAAACAATAACCAAAAAAGAAAAATCTTAGAGTCTATTTTCATAAATAAATTTATTAAAAATTCTATCAATTTGAAAACTGAAACATTAAATGTAAATAAAATTTATCAGACTATTTTATA
This sequence comes from Belonocnema kinseyi, assembly GCF_010883055.1. NCBI lineage: Eukaryota > Metazoa > Arthropoda > Insecta > Hymenoptera > Cynipidae > Belonocnema > Belonocnema kinseyi. The sequence goes on from NC_046658.1 coordinate 3,748,753, forward strand.
AAAAATGATTTATATATAAACTATTCTTAAAATTAAAAAAATTAATTAAATTTATTTATTTTATTGTTTTGAGGTTTTTAAATTTCAATTTACTTTGGCACACTTTTCATTATTTTCTCCATTTTAATATCGGCCTTTTTTGGTTACTCATGTAAAATTGACTTTATTTCTAATGTATTCGTTAGTCCATGTTTGTCCTTCCAAATCTGTTGTCCTGAAATTTGTTTTTAAATTGTAGTAAATATAACATAATTTGGAGCCTATTTTAATTTTGAGGCTTCAAATTTAAAACACGTTATGTGTGCTTTCTTATATACTCGTATAAAAAAAGGACACTCCAAAATATGGATACAAATAAATTTTAAACTTCAACAATTAACTGAATTGGCTCACTCCAAAATTATGCTCCGTTATAAATGACTAAAGCATAATTGAAATGTCTTGGTTTAGGGTATTAATATTAAAACTGACAGAAAAATTCATACATAACATAAAAAAAATTTTTTTAATTAAGCAGTTTTTAATTAACCCTAAGTTTTTAATTAACTCATTAAATAGTCAAACTTTCAACCGGAGAGATGAATTTTCTACTAAAAATATGAAACTTCGACAACCAAATTTCAATTAGACCGATATATTTTTAACTCAAAAAGATAAATTTTAAAAAAATATATTTGAATATTTATACAAAAAAAATATATTAGTTTGATTTTTTACATTAAAATATGATTTAAACCAGAAATAAATTTTCTACGAAGAGACTTGTATTTTCAACCAGATAACACGAATTTTCAACAAAAAAATTTAATCTTGAACCAAAAGGGTTTACTTTTTAACAAAATTGTTCAATTTTTAAACAAAAAGTTGTATTTTTATCCAATAAATATATGAAAATTCAACTAAAACAGATAAATTTCCAAAATAGAAGCTAAGTTAAAAAACAATTGCATTTTTATTTGAAAAAATTTTTAGTTGACTTTCCAACATTAAAATATGAATGTCAGACCAAGAAAGTTTGTATGAAATAGTTGAATTTTCAATAATACGTTTGATTTTTCGTCTAAATTTAACAGAATTATAGAAGTGTCAACAAAAAGTTGCATTTTTATTCAAGTAAATTAAAATTTCTACTAAAACAGATGAATTTTTAAATCAAAAAGATAAATTAAAAAAAAATGATTTTTTACCTAAAACAGATTTCAGTTTAATGTTCAACACTAAAATGTAAATTTAAACTAGTCAATTTTCAACAAAATTGTTGAACTTTTTACTAAACAGTTGAATTTTCAATCGAGAAGGAAGACTTTTTAAAAAGAATTTTGAATTTCTAACCACAGAGTTTCATTTCTATCTAAGACGTATGCAGTTTCTACTAAAAATAGATATATTTCTTAAATATAACACACACATTTTCCAAAAAATAGTTGAATTTTCACTGAAAAAAGATTTCAATTTGACATTTCAACATCAGAATATGAGTTTTAAATAAAAAGTAATTTTTCTATTAATATACTTAAATGTTCAATAAAGTAGTTAAATTTCCAACCTAAAGGATTAATTTCGTACAAAATTGTTGCATTTTCAATCAAACAATTGCATTTTTCCCTGAGAAATGGTGCAGTTTGGATTAAAATTGATGCATTTTTAAATTAAAAAGATACATTTTCAACAACAAAAAAACAAAAACAGTTCGATTATCACAAAAAAAAAAATTTAGTTGACTTATATCTAATACCAAAATGTGAATTTGAAACAACAAGCTAATGTTCTACGAAATAAGGTAAACCGACCATTACTGGGACAATTATGAAAAGCCAACCAAGATCAAAAAAATTTTTATTGACAGATAAAAATAGCACATTTTGAATAAGAATTTACGGAGAGAAGTTTTTAGTCCACCGAAAGATTTCTTTTTTCATTCAAGAGATCTATCCTCGATATAGACGATGTACAAGGTTCAAATTTTTCTGAGCATAGATTTTGAGGTAATGATGTAAAAATATGGCATTTTTGTTCAGAATAATTTGTTTATAACGTTGTACATTGCGAACTGTTTGTCTTACAAAAAAGTGCACGATGCAAACAATTTTTATTTTATAGGTCAGCCATGTTAAAAATGATTTTATTTTTTTTTGTTAGTGAACAAGAAAAATGTTAAAAATGAATGATTCAAACCGAAATCGACCCAGCTGTCAAAAACCTACACAAGATACTCGTAATAAGGGAACTTTTTTTAAACTTTTGAAAATGAGTTATCTTGGGGACCTACGCGTGCATAAAGAAGTGTTGCGGCGACCGAGTGGCGACTGAATTATTCAAGTTATAATTTCTTATATGAATTTGCCAGATTCATCATAGAACAGAACATATTCATTTAGGTTTATTACTTTTTTGGTAAGATCGGTAAATGGCACTTGACTTATTTCCCAGCCTGTAGTAGATTTTAATAAATTATTTATAAAGTTGCTTTTAAACATTGTTTACAGTTCTTATAATTAATTACTTTTCGTAATTACTGATTCATTAGCATTTTTCAATGCGAATTATATAATAATATTAATACTAGTATTAGTACACCAGGAAGGAAAAATTTAGTAATGCGTCTTTGAAAAATACAAATTTTTCATGGGCACACTGCAACTCACGCACAAAGTGTCTCTTAGGAGGAACTCACAAATGTCTTGTAACACTGGACACTTTTCAGATGAAAAAATATCATTTAAATCCTTGCCGATATACTAAAGATCAATATTATCAATAACAAAATTTTTTAAATGCATTTTGAAAGAAATAATCTAATTTTCAATCCGAAAGGTTGAATCTTCGACGAAAAATGTCACGCTCAGCCGGAAGAAGTGAATTTTCAATCAAGAAATATGAATGTAAAACGAACTAAGATGACTGCTCTATCATACAAGAAATGACAAATTCTTAAGCCCAAAGGATGAATTTTAAACAAAGTACATGAATTTTCATACAAATTGTTAAATTTTGAACTGAAAGAGGTATAGAATTTCAAACAAAATTGGAATGGTTTAATTTTCAGTCTAAATTTTTATACTAATTAACAAAGAATGAAATCGAATTTTTATCTTGTTAAATCTATGACGAAATTACGAATTTTCAACAAAATAGTTGAATATTTAACTAAAAAGATGACTGTATAGTCGCCGTTTCATTTTTTAACAAAAATATGAATTTCCGACATCAAAGTTTATTTTCAATGGAACAGTCCAATTTTTCACCAAATTCTTAAATTCGCAAGTTGAAAAACAAGATAAGTTTTCTATGAAAAAGTCAACTTATGACCAAATAGATACATTTGAAAACAAAAACATGAATTTTTACACACAAAATAAAGTATTTTTACAAAGTAGTTAAACCTTACACCAAGTAGTTGTTCCAGCAACACAATAACATGAGTACATAACGCAACATGTAATAGTTAATATTTCAACCAAAAAACATTTTAATTTACAAAATCAAATCATCATTACTTTTCAAAGAAAGAGTTCAATTTTTAACTAAGAAAGTAGGCGAAAAATGTATTTAAAAATGAATACATTAAACCCACAGCATCATTTTGAAACTAACACAGTTAATCTTCTAACAAATTTTGAAATTATCTGGACAAAAACATGAATTTTCAAGTTATTATTTATACCTGTACTGTTATACGACTATTTGTCACACTATATCTATTTTTCCAGAAATTGATTAATTTACTTACTTGAATAACGTATTTATGATTTTAAAGAATTATCTCTCAAGAAATTATTCATTTTAATTAGTGATTTTCACATTTATTGCAAAGAAATAGGGCTCAGCATGGTATGAAAAATATGCCCGCTGCGCCGAGATTATTTTGATAAATGAATTTCGATTTTAAAAGTATTGTTATGAAAAAGTCCACTTTTGTATAAATATATATTTTCCACAATAAAGTTTCAGTATTTACAGCTTAATTTTCCAGAATAATTTACGCAAAAGTTTTTTCACAATATCAAACACAAATATTAAAAAAAACTGAAACCCTGCTGTTTTCTATGATGCCTGATAGATTTATAAAATAAAGTAAAAAAAAATATTAATCAAAAGTTATACTAATTTTTTAATGATAGCAACTTTAAATTTATTGTTTATTTTCTAACTTTGCTACAAGAAAATGCAATGAAAAAATAGCTATTTGTATTTATATGTACTTTTTTGGTTAAATTTTGTTCATTTTTTACCAGAATGTACATGTTTTAACACAAAAGTAAATTTATGTAAATTCCTGAAAAGATACTTAAAAACATTTCCCTGCGTTTTACAAGTATCTCTATTTTAAATTTGTGTCTAATTGAGAAATGTTTTTCAATTACTTGTAAATCTTGTTGAAACCTGCAAGAAATGACAATTGAAACTTATGGATATATTAAAAACAACAATTGCTTAGCTATATGCAAGTTCGTATTTTTTGGCTGAATTTAACTGTTTTTTATTTCAAATTGAAATATTTTTGGTTGTGATATTAACTATTAAATGTTCCGTTTTTCACATATTTTTTATGGAAAATCCAACTCTTTATCAAAAATTCATTTTTTGGTTGAAGATTCATCAGTTTAATTGGAAATCAACTATTGCGTTGTGAGCCAACTTTGTTGTAGAAAGTTCGTCCTTAGTGTTTGTAAACTTAACAATTTGTTAGAACATCGAACTATTTGGTAGAAAATTCACTCTTTTAGTGAAAAAATTATATTTTTGGTTTAAAAATGTGACTGTTTTTTAGATAATTGATCATTTTGGCTACAAAAATTCGTCTTTTTGGTTGAACATCAATTTGTGTGTTGAAAAAGTCATTATTTTGATTTAAAAATCTAATAATTTGTTGACAGTTCAATTATTATTTCTAAAATACAACCTCTTTTTTGAAAATGTGTTTAATAAATTTATTTTCAAATCAATTTATTTATCTACTTATTGAAATCTTTGGTTTAAAAGTAATCTTTTTTAGCAGAAAATTCAAGTGAAAAATTAATCTTCTTTGTAACAAAATCAACTTTTTGGTTGAAAATTTAATTATTCCATTTTTCTCAACATTGATATTTCAAATTAAAATTGAATCTTTTTCCCTTAAAAACTGATATGTTTCAATTATTCTGATTTTTTATAGAAAATTAATCATCTTGAATGAAAGTTCATCCTTTTTGGTTAAAAATGAAACGGCTTAGTCGAAAATTAATCTGTCTTGCTTAAGAATTAAACTATTTTCTTGCAAATTTCTCTTTTTTGGCTGAATGAAAATATTTTTGTTTTCAATTTAAATCTTTTTAGGTTGAAATATGAAATTTTACACGCTGCATTAAGAGCTTATGTTCTTGTGTGGAAAAATCAATTGCTTGGTTTAAAGTTCAACTACTTTCTACAAGAAAACAGTTTATTTATTTTTTATGCAGAAAGATTCCCCGTTTTAGTTGAAAATTCAATTATTTAGTCGGAAATAGAATTTTTTATAGAAATTTCATCTTATTTTATGCTTAAGAATTCAAGAACTTGGTGAAAAATGTTCACCATTCATTCTTTTGAAAGGTTCTAAAAAATTTCAATAAAATTCCGAATTTGGATTATAAATTCGAATTTTGAATTTAAAAGATTGCTCATAGACTTTAATGATAATATTTTGAAAATATTTTCAAGGAATTAAGAAATATTTGAAAAAGATTTCAATGATTTCGCAAAGATTTTGGATGGATAGGATGGATAGGATAGGAGGACATTTGCAAAATCTAAACGGTATAGATATAAAAAAATGAATAAAACCACTATCTTACGTATTATTCACTTTTTTATCGTTTTGAATTTAAACTTCATTAACCTTTATAATTTTAAATTTCAATATATTATATAATTAGGATGATTCAATATACATGGCAATATTGAAATTGCGTTTTATTATAAAAATAATTAAAAAGTGAAAAATAATAATTGTTGTAAATAGTTTTTGTAGCGAAATGTTTCAATCTGACGTATTGTCAAGGTCGTATTTCCTTGCTTTTTTCTAGTAGGGAAAATCTAACTAAAAATAACATATATTCGATAATAATTGGTGAAATATACCAATTTTAATGTTTGTTCGCAGTTCAGAGAAACAAATACAAAATTTCGGGCATTTATACGTAGAAAAAAATCGGTTTCTAAATTCAAATAGTTTGAGAATGAATAATAACACTGCACGCTAAGATTCACTCAGTAAAAATTCCTGGAATATTTTATAATTGATACTTAATTATGATAAATTGTTTGTAAGAATATTTATTAACACATTTTAATTAACATTTATGACTAACTTAGATATTCAACTTAATCTGAAGCTACTGGAATCAAAGGAACATATTTGTTGTACTTAATTGTCAAAAATTAAAAATTTATTCATCTAATTTGTTGATGAAAATATAAATTGTTGCATTTTACCGAATATTATGAAACATATATTATTTCTAGCAATTCATGTATTTTGTTAAAAACTCGCCTTTTTGGTTAAAAATTAATTTTTTTGTGTGAAAAATTACTCTGTTGGGTTATATATTTTTTCGAATTGAAAATTAAGTGTTTTGACTGAAAATTTAAATATCCTTTTTAAAGATGAATTTTTTCTTTTTTACTTAAAAGTTTGTTGAATTTTTAACGGAAAAAGATGTGTTCTCAACAACAAATGTAATAGTTGATATTTTAAGCAAGAAAATTTTTTCGTTCAAATAAAAAGCAGCTAAATGGACTAAACAAGGACAAATTTTTAATAATTTAATAAAAAATTGCTTTCAGCAATTTCTTCTAAAGTAACAATTGTTCAATTTTGATGTATTTTTCCAATTTTTTCAAACTCTTTTTAAGTATTGGTTAGACTCCTATGGAATGTTAAATTATTTTTATTTTTGTTTAATTTTTACATCTCTTTTACAAGGACCCGCTTGGAAATAGCCCAAGTTAGCCCTAGTAAAACAAGGTTTCTGATCGAGGACTGGCTGGGCTATGTTTGTTTTTTAAGAGCCTAGCTGTGCGCTGGTCGGAGACTCGCTAGGCAAAATTTATGTGAAAACCCCAGTCGGGGGCTGACTGGGCTCTAATCGGGCAAATCTTATGATCGAATGCTCAGACGGTATCTGGCCGGGCGCTAATTGGCAATAATAAAATTGTTAAACATTGATAATAACTTAATTAATTTTTCTGATTTCATTAAGAAATGGATATGTATACAAATATCGAATCGTGATAAATGTATAGTAAACATTTCGAAACAGAGATTATAATAAAACTATAAATTAATGACGGAAAAAACATACAGATACTAGATTTATAATTGTTTGAACTTTTGTTAACGATTAATAATAAATTTTAAATAATTTAATACCTTCCATACAATATAAAAAGCAAATGACAAAAGACTCGAAAGAACGAGTTTTTTGGCGTGATTTTAAAATTACCTTATGCAAATTTCCAAATTTCTGAATAATGTATGATTTAAATTTTTTTGAGTAAAAAATTATAAGTTCCATCTTTATGAAAAATTGCAAATGTTCAGAAAAAACTACAGTTTATATTGATCTTAAGCGTTGTAAAATAGTATAAAACACCTAAAAATTGAACCTTACACGAAAGTTAAAAAATTTTATTATTAACCCATTAACGACCAAAGCTATCAATTTTATAACATGAGTTTGACCGCAAAAATGATAGGCATAACAAAACAATACGTAGATCAAAAGTACTGTTCCTTATGTTTTTGGATGAGATAAATTCGAATCCGTGGACAAAATTCGAATATTTTGATTTCAAAATTAAATAGGGCGGTTTTTGTATACAAAAAGAGTGAAAAATCTTTTGTCTGAAAAAAAATTATAAAAATAACAAATCAAACATTTTTCACTATTTTTGTATGCAAAAACCGCCATATTTAACTTTGAAGTCAAAATATTCGAATTTCGACGACGGATTCGAATTTAGCTTACCCAAAAACATAAGGTACAGTACTTTTGATCTATTTATTGTTTTGTTATACCCATAAAATTTGCGGTCAAACTTATGTTAGAAAATTGATAGCTTGGGTCGTTAATGGGTTAAGAAATTGTTAACAGTTCCGTCGTTAAAAAATTGCAATGTTCATAAAAAATTACATTTCCTGTCATTGTAAAAAGTTGTCAAGTAGTCTACAACGGGAAAAAACAAAATATCACACGAAGAAAAATTGTAATCGATTAAAATTATTTATTTAAAAAGCATTTTATTGATATTCCTGTTAAAAGTTTGTGTATTTTTATTTACATAACGTCGCATAATAATAAATAATTAAAAATAGAAAACTTAAAATTTGGTACTCTAACTTTTCTGAACTGTAGCTTACGAGGATGGATTTTTGAACGAGTTTCAACTTGTCGGTTTTGCGCAGTGGTTAGACTTCCGACTGTTAGGCGCTAGGTTTAGGTATAGATATGTATTTACTTTAAACAAGACTATTAATATTTAAAGTCAAAATAATCGCAATCATTTAATATTTATTTTTTAAATACTTTTTTTGTCTCTCAACGATTACGTGAAAATTGTTCATGTTGTTTGTGTGCTGGGCTTGTGGAATTTCATATAGTGAGAGATGCTCTTCATACAATTGAAACTTGAATCATTTAAATCTAGTAAATCGCCAATTGATGGAATTGATGGAAATCTTTTGAAATCTTCTTAAATAATATCTTATAATGAATTCTCTAAGAAAAAAAATATCTAATTTTCATAGGAATCTTAACAAAATTTTCGTATATTGTTTTATTGTTAATTGTTTGGAATCTTTTTATTGCCTGAAATTCTTCGAGATTATGTTTTTTTTGGCAATTTTGGAAACCTTGTTAAATCTTTGTAAATATATTTTTAAGATTAGTTACGGGGTTTACACAAAATAGTCCAATTTTCTGCCCGGACATACGAATTTTTATTAAAAATAAAATTTTTTAATTTAATAAAATAGTTTAATGTTTAACCAAATACTTCAATGCAAATATTTATATGAATTCTCTACCAAGAAGAATAATCTTCCACCAAAAAAAAGACTTTGAAATACACGAATATTTTAACAAATACGCGAGAGACAAGCCGCTAGATAAAGATGTCGCAGGTGTGACTTGCCGCAGTGAGACTTGCTGCATGTGACATGATATATCCCCCATCTCTTGCCAACTCCCTAATCTTTTAAGATCGTATGCAAGTATTTTGACGTTCATTTTTGGCTTTGTTCATGAAAAATCTTTTTTTTTTAAATTATTGTTCAAGAAACTGTTTCCATAGCTCAAATGTTCGCTAAAAACAATTTTGTATTTTTTACTGCAGTACAAGTGTTTTCAGAAAATGTATGCTGATACACAATTTTTAAAGAATGTTTGGAGAAATCTACTACTACTTTTACAGAAATTTTATACCATTTTATTAATTATATTAATATTTTATATCATATTTTAACTGCGATAATAACCAAAGAAATAATGGTTCTGATTGTAAGTTGGGCACCTAAAAAAAGTGATGTAATTTGTACAGATTTATAAAAATATAAACTTACGTTTTGTAATATACCTGGCGCAGAAGCCAGAAACAAACAACCACATTCTAAAAAAATTTCACAATTAATATATAATTACATTCTCATTCATCAGAGTGTAATGGAATCGTCCACATTTTTTATCTCTGGTTTTAAAAGAATCTATACGTTTCGGCACAAACAGAATCCGAAAATCACAAAATTTTGCCGGTGTCGTCCTGTTTGTGTATGCAGCGGGCATATTTTTTCGATACAATGTATATACTCAATACAACCGTTAAATAATAACACAGACACACAAAAAAAGTCAATGTCCACGGAGGCGACCTTTGGGGTTCTATGTTTTGTGGGTCGCTTATTCCGAATCGTTTGTCGGTTTTTTCAGATCAGATCGCTTTCAAGGTCGTTTGAAGGTCAAATGAAGAAAATATTGCTGAAAAAATCTGAAAAATTCAGACATAGGTTTTTTAGCACTCTGAATTCGAATCCGGTGTCGGTTGACCTTTATTAGTTAAAGATCAAGGTCATTTGAAGGTCAAACCAACAAAAAAACCTCAAAGAAATTTGTAAAAATTTATATATAGGTTTTGAGGGTCGCTGAATACAAATCCAAGATTGAATTGATCATATCTGGTTATCTGAAGGTCATCTGAGGTCATTTAAAGGTCAAAGTCTGAAAAAAGGCTAAAAAAATTTGAAAAAATTCAAATGTAGGTTTGTGAGCATGCTGAATCCGAATCCGGTGTCGATTGGCCTTCATAAGTTCAAGGTCAAGGTCATTTGAAGATCAAATCAATGAGGTACTGTTGAAAAAATGTTTAAAAAAATTAATTTAGAATCATCTTTAGTTTTTCGTCTATATAGAAACTGGAAATAATAATTTATCTTTATCAACATTAGCTGCTGTGAATTTCTCGAAAGTAAGGCAGTGTAATTTCTTATCAATATTAGCTGCTGTAGATTTCTTGAAAGAGAAAGCTTTGTACCCATAAGAATAGTATATTTAAAAAAAAAGTGGGTTCTTTTTGCTCTAATGTGGTAGAAAATACATTTTTATAAATGTCCACATGTATTTGCGGTTGTAAGTGAATGTTTGCGTGTGTGCATGTGTGGATCTGCGGATGCATGGATGTGTGGATGTGCGGATGTCTAGATCGGCGGACTCACCTGCAATCGGACCGGGATCCCTGTCGAGCGGATTTATATATAAAAATATGGAAAATTTGAAGAAACCTTCAACCTCATCTTCTAAACACGTGTGTCCGAAAGATATTAACGCATTTTGCTTCATTTGTGGAACATTTATTCTGAACAAAAATGATCGACGATCGTGCTACGAAAATTTTCGGAATATATACAAAGAATGCTTTAATTCAGATATAGTTTCGTGAGATTGGGCTCCTGATAGTATTTGCAATAACTGCCGCAAAATGCTTTCTATTTGGGAAAAAAACTAAAGACGATTCTAAATTGATCTTCATTAAACCCACAGAATGGCATGAGCCATCCAACGAAGATGATTGTTAGTTCTGTAAAAACGATATCCGTGGGTATAATAAAAAAAATTTACATAATCTTAAATACGCCCTGGTAGGATCAGTAAAAAAAGCCGTTTAGAGAACTCAAACGATTGATGAGGTTGGTTTTGATAGTATAGAAAATTTATCAATTGAATCTAAAAATGATGATGATGATGATGATGACAAAAGCACTAAGACCGATGATGAAAATCAAGATGAATATGAAAGCGATAGCAGTGAAAGCTCTGATGAAGTTTATAAACCAGGTAGTTTATAAAAAGTAAAATTTATTAGAAAAAGGTACGAAAGTAACGTTTTATAGAAAAAGAAATGAGAGTTTTAAGCAGTATTTCGAAGAAAAAGTCTTTGATGAAGAAAAATTAGTGTACTGTTCAAATGTTAAAGGACTGATGGAAGAATTTAAGCCAAATACTTAAAAAGATGATGATTGGAGACGGTTTATTGACTCATCATAAAGAAGCTTAAAAGCTGTAATACTTCACAACACAAATCAATATGCCGCAGTACCTGTCGCAAACTCTACGACAATGAAAGAATCCTTCACTAGTCTTAAATAACTTCTAGAGTACACCGAATACAAAACATATAATTGGCTTATATTTGGTGATTTGAAAGTTTCAAGTATGTTGCTAGGACAGCAGTCTGGATTTACAAAGAATCCGTGTTTCTTGTGCCTTTGGGATAGTGGAGATCGCGAAAACCATTACGCGAATCATAAGCGGGCTGAAAGGAAATCACTTGAAATAGGAAAAGGAAATATCATTAAATCGGCCCTGGTTGATCCAAAAAAGTATTGATTCCTCCATAACATATTAAATTAGGAGCCATGAAGCAAATTGTGAAAGCCTTAGATGCAAATAGTCGATGTTTTAAATACTTGGAAAAGAAGTTTTAATATAAATCTGATGCCAAGTTGAAAGAAGGGATTTTTGATGGTCCAGAAATAAGGAGACTTTTACAAGATGATAAATTTTCATCGACAATGACAAAAATTCAAAGGGGTGCATGGCTCAGTTTTAAGGAAGTTGTGAAAAACTTTTTAGGAAATAAAAGAAGTGAAAATTATAAAGTTATAATAGCCGAAATGATTAAGAACTTTGGACAAATGGGGTGCCTGATGTCATACAAATTGCACTTCCTGCATAATCATCTGGATCGATTCCCAGAGAATTGTAGTTCTTTTTGTGGCGCTTCCATCAAGGCATACAAGAAATGGAAAAGCGCTACCAAGGCAGATAGGATGTCGCTATGATGGCTGATTACTGCTAGTCACTGAAAAGAGAGTGTAAAACTACAGGCAAAAAGCGAAAAAAACCGTTACGTCGATCATTTGATAGTAAGAGAGTACGGTTTGAGCGGAAAGCATGAACACAAATTGATACAAAAAAATATGTCTATCGTAATTGTTTATGAGGGATTGTTAATTTTTTGATCTTATTATGAGCTTGTACGTGAATTTATGAAGGTCTATCAAACTCGATATATGGGTTGTTATTTTCATATTTC
>NC_046658.1:3761458-3763729 GCF_010883055.1 Belonocnema kinseyi
TTTTTGTGAGGTTATTTTGTTGGTTTGACCTTCAAATGACCTTGATTTGAAACTAATGAAGGTCAACCGACACCGGATTCGCATTCAGCATGCTAAAAAACCTATGTCTGAATTTTTTCAGATTTTTTTCAGCAATATTTTCTTCATTTGACCTTGAAATGACCTTGAAAGCGATATGATCTGAAAAAAAACGACAAACGATTTGGAATAAGCGACCCAATAACATAAAACCCCAAAGGTCGCCTCCGTGGACTTTGACTTTTTTTGTGTGCCTGTGTATTCTGAAAATACAAATCTTAAAAATCTTATCCTTTTTTGTATTAAAAGTACCAATTTTCTACGAGAAAAGAACATTTTTGTTATTTTTTTATGCATAAAATAACAAACAAATATTCCAAATTGTTGATATGCCTTGAAATGAATTTATTTTTGTTTCATATAACCATTTTGTGGCGAAGAACCTTAATAGAACCTAAATTCCTCTAAGACTATAAATGTTCTTTGAAATTGAATGATTTTTGTTTGAAAAAATGGATTTTTGGTGAAAAACTTTAACATAATGTTGAATTGTTTCAAAATTGTAAATCTTCTTTGAAACATATATATCAATATTTTCCGTCAAAAGGAGTACCTTAAGACCTAAAGTTGAACAACATTTTAAATCTTGTCTGAAATCTAAGGATTTTGTCCTAAAAATACCGATTTCCACTATGATAACCTACAGTGGCTAAAAAGTTCTGAATATTTTTTCAAATATTAGAGATATGATTTATTTTAAATATAGAGGTTTTATTCAAATGGAATGATTTCTGTGAAAAAATGCCGATTTCACATGAAACACGCCAACATAACCTAAAGTTGTTGCCAAATAATACATACTCTTTAAGATTCAATACTTTTTTCATACAAAATTTAATTAATTTTTAGCCATATTTTTTATAAAAAATAACTTATTTGATGTAAAAAACGTAGAAATAATCTGAAACTGTTCAAAAATTGGAAATCCTAAATGCTAACTATAGTGATTTTTTATTTAAAATACCAGTTTTTGGTGTATAATGTAATATACATTTTCGTTTGTGAAAGAAGAACTTATATAACGTAAAGAATTAAATAAATTTTAAGTCTACTTCGCATATCTTTCATTTTAGAAACAAGGAATGGAATTACTTTAGTAAATTGAAATTTAATACCAATGACATCGTTTGTATAAATCAGATGTTAAAACACAAATATGCGAATAAATATATTTAAAATAAAAATTGTGAACTAAAATATTTTGTCATTATTAAGGTTTGGGCTTCTCTTCTTGTCGCAATAATGAATTGCCCTTTTTTAATTTTATAAATTAAGTGGAAGTTTAATTTATTTCAAACTTAACTGCAAATCTAGAAAATACATTAGAAGGATTATCAGTAGATCCAATTAAAAAATTTAAGACATAAAAATCTTTAAGTTATGACAATGCAAATAACAGAAATAAAGAATTGAATTGCATCAATTTCAGAAGTGGCAAAAGAGAAAAAAAGAGAAAAAACTGATTTCATCATATTACAGTAAAGTTTTTCATTCTTTCTACTGACATTATTATATTATTATATTTTTTTAAAAGAAGTATAACTCGAAAGTGTTAAAGATATAAACTAAGAACCCAACATTTTTATCCTTTTCAGCTCAATACAAGTAACATTTGTGAATTTTAAACCTTTTAAAATTGGTGTTAATATTATTTGACAATATTTATTTTTAAATTTGCTTGGTAAATAAAAAACAAATACAAAAATTTTTTTCATAATAATTTTCTTCAGAGAATATTAGGTTCATAACCATTAAAACAAGAAATTACTAGGCAGTCTGATAAGTCCCTGAAAAATGAAACACGGAGACGTTTTTTTGGCCAAAGTTGGTTTTATTTTTCAACATACTCTCCTTTTAGGTCGATACAGCGAGTCCAACGATTTTCTAACTTTTTGATACCATCCGAAAAGTACTCGATCGGAAGGTCTCCAAAATACGCATCAGTTTCAGCTATGAGCTCCTAATTTGAGTAAAAACGCTTACCAGTGAGCCATCTATTCAGGTTAGGGAACAAGTAATAGTCGCTGAGGGCCAGGTCTGGTGAATACGGTGGCTGAGGAACCAATTCGAAGCCGATTTCATGCAATTTTTCTTGTGCAACTAAGCATGAATGAACAGGCGCATTGTCGCGATGATAAAGCGGTTTTTTCTTCTTCAAATGCGGTCGTTTTTCGGCGATTTCGATTTTCAATC
>NC_046658.1:3763829-3800501 GCF_010883055.1 Belonocnema kinseyi
GAGCACTTTGGCCCGGTGGAACCCACTGTTTTGCCTGTTGCGTTGACTCAGGAGTGTAGTAGTGGATCCAGGTTTCATCCATGGTTATGAATCAGCGCAAAAGCTCGGTCGGCTTACGCGAAAATAATGCCCAATTCTGCTGGGAAGTTGTCACACGAATTCGTTTTTGGTCCGCTGTGAGCAAACGCGGCACTCATCGCGCGCACAGCTTCTTCATGTCCAAAACTGAATGCACGATATTGCCCACACGTTTCAATGATATGCCTATAGCATTAGCTACCTCTCTCAACTTCACTTTGGGATCATTCAACATCATATCATGGATTTTTTTGACATTTTCTGGTGTAGTGACCTCTTTTGGGCGCCCAGATCGTTCAGCATCAACTGTGCTCGTACGGCCACAACGAAACCCACTAAACCACTTATGAATCGTTCCAATTGACGGTGCAGAGTCTGGGTAATACTTATCCAGCTTGGCCTTGGTCTCGAATATCGTTTTCTTGCGAAGATAGTAGTGTTTGATCAAAACTCGAAACTCAGATTTTTCCATATTAAAAAAAACTCGGAGGTTAGTCGCTTCGCAGTGCTGTAACTTGTAAATGCGTACACATCAATGGCTGAAGTTTTGACAGGCGTCATTTGAAGGATCAAGCTCGACGAAAATCGTTCACATTAGTGAATAGTTATGCCATCTCTTAGAATTTTCAGGTACTTATCAGACTGCCTAGTATAATGTATACTGTGTTTTTATATTAATTGAAAAATGTATGTAGAGCACTTTATAAATATGTGTCTTTATATATTTGTTTTCAATATTTGATGCCAAATGACTTGAACAACATTCATTCTAAAAATTTGTATAGCTTTACATGGCAGACTTTTCGCATAGCAGATGTTTTTAGTTCGTTCACTTTATTTTGAAAACAACATTGTTTTACTCCTCAAATCACCAAAAAATTGATTGCTAAATTTGTAATATTCTCAAAAACCAACAAGCTTTAGACATTTAAAATTCATATTTTGTTAAACAAGCGATCGTCATACCAGTGACAACATAAATATTAACCACATGAATGACGATTAAAAGTTCCCAGGTGTCCGAAAAATCACCTGACGTAAATTTTCAAACCTTTTATCAACAACTTGATATCCTCAAGATATCTGCACGATATTTAATTCCCTACAAATTGCAGGGGTGCGTTTTATGGTATCTGAGGTGAATGCAATACCAAATACCCAAATTCTCACGTATGTCCTTCTGTGGTTCTGCCGACGATATCTTGAATGCATTTGATTAATTTAGGTTAATTACACAGCCACAAAAAAGTGTGCGGATCTGGTAACAAGACACACATATTCCTAGTTATTTTGGGGCGCAGAATTATAATTCGGTATCAAAAATCACCCATCACGTCATGGTTGAGCCATAGCGTCAAAAAATGACGAAAACTCATGCACTTAGGCAAATAAATTTCAAAATAATGCCAGTGATGCAAATTTTCACTTCAAAAACATGTCGACAACTGTGAAGGATCAACCCTTGCCTGATATCAACTTATTTAACATAACTTTACCCAACAGAATCTGGCCTCACCTAACCTGAATTAACAGAAATTTATTGAACTATACGTAAATCTCTGGAAGCATATTTTCCCAGTAGCAAATGTGTGCCACAACGAATGGGTCAATTCGAGCCTAACCTAGAAATAAATCTAACCCAGCTTAACCTAACCTAACCTCACGAAACACAATTAAACTGATTGTGTTGTCCCGTTGTGTTTGCGGTATCGTTTGAATCAGCTTGGGCTTAACCTGCAAAGAGGTTAAACCTATCCTAACCTAAAAAAACCTGACCTAACCTAACCTAACCTAATTTAACTTCACGTAACAGAATTAAACTCATTGTGTTGTCCCGTTGTGTTTGCGGTACCGTTTCATTCAGCTTCTTCTTAACCTACATAGAGGTTTAACGTTTAATGTGTGCTATGTTTAATAGATTAACTCGATCTTAACCTACAAATAAATCTAACTTAACAGAACCTAACGAAATTTTGCTTAAGGCAACACAAATTAACTTAACAAAATTAACACAACAAAATTCATTTCATTGTACTACAGGTGGTTAAAAATTTAGACGCACATTACTCATTTGAAGAAGCTTAGAACTACAAGTAGAATTGACCCCATTTCAATTAACCTGATAATGTTTGTATCAATTACAATGTAGAACTGTAAATTAAACATACAAATGAATAAGAGTTTTATTCAAAAATTTTTTCTCTCTGCTTTTCTTAGACTTAAGGGATATATTTATACTATCTTTCGTGTTTACATTTTATCTTGCTTTTTATCGTAATTAAATTGATTTATAGACCTACTTCAGTCTATTTTTTGCCTGCTATAACGTGTCTTTTTTTCTTCCAAGGAACGATGCAAGGGGTTACGCTTACGTTTAAGACCTACATTCGTTTCCCTTTTCAACATCCAGCAAAAATCAGCCACCATGACCTCGTCCCATCTACCCTGATATCGTTGTTCTATCACTTTTATGTCTTGATGAAAACGTTTCCCTTGTTCTTCGCTGAAATCACCAACATTTCCTGGAAACTTATCCAGATGGGAATCTAGAAAGTAAAGTTTTAAATTCATCAAGCAGCCTAACTTTTTGTAGTTTCTTATCATTTTCGCAACAATATTCTCGTAGTCTGGATTTTTTTTGTTATCGAGGAAATTCGCGTTTACTGCTTTAAAAATTTCCCAAGCGTCCATTTCAATTTTCGTCATGTGGCTCACGAAATTAGTATCTCTTGTTAATATTCGAATCTGTGGTCCAACAAAGACTCCTTCTTTCAATTTAGCGTCTGAAACATTAGGGAATTAAAGGGATATATACTTATAGCATTGTCCATCTTTGTCTGACGCCTTGACAAATTGCTTCATGACCCCAAGCTTTATTTGGAGGGATGGTAGTAAACTTTTTTCTGGATCAACGAGGCTTTGGTTCATGATATTATAAGAAGCGGGTTTAAATGAATCTCTTGAAGGCCCATGTTTTTTGCTGTAATGATTGGCTCGATCTCTGCTATTTCACAGGCATATAAAGCATGGCTCTCTCGTGAAACCCGATTGTTGGCCTAATATCATTGTTATGATTTTGAGATCATCACTTATTTGCCATTTGTGATTCGTGTAAATAACTTTTTCAAGAAGCATTTTAACATTGTTACATTCTTCTTCGATGACCGTTGAGTGAGTTATAGGGATAGGGGCGTAAGTATTCGTGTTATGCAGCAAAACAGCCTTAATGCTGCGTTTTGACGAATCAATGAAAAGTCACCATTCTTCGTCTCTATACACATTTTTCTTCAAGTGGTTCATTAGTCCGTTAACGTCAGTGCAGTACACTAAAGACGTCTCTTCGTCTTTAACGAAAAACTTTCTGAATTCTTTGTCCCTGTCGCGATGGAATGGAACTTTTGTCTTTGGCTCTAGAAGATTTCTTCTTTTTAGAAATGAAGCGGAAAATTCAGCGCCGTCTTTCGGTAATCCAAGATCTCTAATAAAATCATTTAGTTCTAGTTGCGACACTAATATTGGAAGCTTCAATTGCATTTTATGCAAACCATATTCGTCATTTTTTTCGTCATTTTCATCGGAATCATCAGAACTATTTTCTGTTCGATCACTGGTTTCACTACCGTCTCCATGACGTTAACTTTCAACTTCCATTCTATCATCTTCCAAAGCGCTTAAATCAGCCGGGCGTGCATTTTTATTGATTTCAATTGCTCTTGTGATTGTGCAACATTAATTTAGGAAATGTTATTTTTATTTTTAGCGTTGAACCCTTTGACGGAATTCATGCAAAAGTAGCAGTCCTTCGGAATAACGGGTTTTTTCCATGTGGTTAGTGTAGAGTACTTGCAGTACTTTTCGTTGCGGCTTTTTTTCTTGTAGCATGAGTTTCTACACCAACCAAGTGATCCATTGATGAAGAGCTACGGTTGCATGATGACGACGTCGGAGAGCCCGCTTTCCGACCCTGACCAGGCGCCGATACTGGGGTTTTTCCCTGCATCGTAATTCACTTTTTACTTGTATCTGCCATGACGGCATGAACGCCGTTTACCCAGGGACTCAGCCAATGTGAATCTGTTGCCCACCGTCACCGCGTGGAGGTGCCCTGGTTGAAGACTCAGGCGAATAATGCTAGCAACAAGCGGTTACGAAACTCCAGACATTTACTGCTATTAATGTCAAAATATGAAAGTACGAAAGAACAGGGTTGCCAGCGTAATCGGTTAGGTTACGTCAGGTTTTGTTAGGTTAGGATAGGTTAAACCTCTATGTAGGTTAAGCCGAAGCTGAATGAAACGGTACCGGAAACACAGCGGGAAAATATAATCAGTTTAATTGTGTTTCATGAGGTTAGGTTAGGTTTGGCTAGGTTAGATTTATTTCTAGGTTAGGCTCGAGATGACCTACTCGATGCAGCACACATTTGCTACTGGGAAAATATGCTTCCAGAGCTTTACGCGTAGTTCAATAAATTTCTGTTAATTCAGGTGAGGTGAGGTCAGGTTCTGTTGGGTAAAGTTGTCTTAAATAAGTTGATATCAGGCAAGGGTTGATCCTTCACAGTTGTCGACATGTTTTTGAAGTGAAAATTTGCATAACTGGCATTATTTTGAAATTTATTTGCCTCAGTGCATGATTTTTCGTCATTTTTTGAGGTTGTGGCTCAACCATGACGTGATGGATGATTTTTGATACCGAATTTGAATTCAGCGCCCCAAAATTCATAGGAATACGTGTGTCAAACGATCGTTCAAGAGACTTTCGTTTATGACCAGTAGAATCATTATCATTTCTTTGCAAAGACCAGCAATAGTCGGCCATCATTCTTACATTGCATCGACCTCGATAATGTTGCTCTTTTTGGTCAAAGTCTTGATTAAAGCGTTCGCCCATTTCTTCACTGAATGCTCCAACATTTTCTGGCAAATAATTCAAATGAGATTTGAAACAATGTAATTTCATACTCACCAAACAACCTAACCTTTAAAAATTCTTTAACATACTGTATACAATAGTTCTAAACTTTGGATCTCGATTGTTCCCTAAAAATTTCTGTACAACATCTTTGAAATTCAACCATCTATCCTTTTCAATAGATGCCATGGTTTTGATAAAGTCAGAATCTTTGATAAGTTTTCTTATATCAGGCCCAACAAAAATATCTTCCTTAACTTTGGCATCACTTAAATGCGCGAAATGTAGATCTGATATAATTGAAACATTCTCCTTCGGTGTTTAGGGATTTCACAAATTGCTTCAATAACCCTAGTTTTACATGGAGTGGTGACAATAATACTTCCTTTCGGTCAACAAGATTTTCATAAGAAACATTTTAATGACCAACTTTCCACTCTAATCTGTCTGACCATTTCTCCGTTATCCAATGTTCATCCCTTGCACGACTGTCCCAAAGGCAAAGAAAACAAGGGTATTTAATGTTTCCTGATTGTAAACCTATTATAAGATTTATCATTTTGAAGTCACCACAAATAAGTCAATTATGGACATTGTATTTTACTTTTTTTTATCAGGAGTAATTGGAAAGTATCATAAGATTCATTCAGTGTAGTTGAGTGACCTATTGGAATTGCAACGTACTTATTTCCATTATGTAATAGTACTGCTTTCAGACTTTTTGTAGACGAATCTATGAAAAGATGCCAATCTTCTGGCGTATATAAGTTTATTTTATATAAATCAGTGAGTCCTTCTATATCATTACAATACACGAATAACCAATGTCAATTGAAAAGTACTTGATAACTTTTCATCTATATTTCTGTAAACAGTTACTCTAGTGCCAGCTAACAATAGTTTCCTCTCTTTGAGTCTTGAAGCACAAAGCTCAGCTTTATCTTTTGGAAGATCAAGGTCACGTATAAGATCGTCTAATCTGTCTTGGTCAAAAAATTTAGGGCTTTCATCATCTGATTCTTTCCAAGAAGAATCTCCAGTTGCATTAGGATCGTCAGTATCCATTGATTCGTGAGTTGATCGGTCACTTTTGTTTTCAGAGTGATTTCTAATACCAATTTTAGCTGGTGTAACACTTTTCACATCAGGGTAACCGATCATCTCCAAATACTTTATAGAAAAACCTCCTGTTTTGCATAAGCAAAAGTAATAATCAGTATCATGATCGTTGGGCTTACGCCAAACAGGTGGTTGAATCCAACCATTAGCATCCAACCGTTAGCCCACCACTTAAACGTGATCTCTAACACGGAAAGATGGTTCAGTGAGCCAGCTAGGGATCGAAGACTGTTTGCACCGTAGAACGGCGGGCACATACAGCGAATGTGAACATTAGAATGCACACAGAGTGCTCAGTAGCATTCCGCGCAGTCCGTCTTCTTTTGTTTTATCAATGTGCGAAGTTTGGTTCCAAACGACTGCACGCTTTTTTTTGGTATTTTGCGCGGGATCCTTTGTTCTTTTTTAAAGCCCTAAATTGTTGCTGCCATATCGGATCTTCTAGGGGTTATAACAAAAAACTGACACCGGCAATAGAAAGGGCACCCTCGAAAACCCCTGAGATAATATTTAGAAGAAAAAATTTCGTATAGTCAGCAATAGAGAATGCGCTGTATAAATCTGAACTCCTCAGCGTTAATGGGTTAAAAGGATAAAATAAGAAATTTCAAATTGCAATATTTTGGTGAATAATAAAGATATCCTAATAAATATAAGTAGGTTTGAAAGGGAAAAATTAGTACTTTCAAATTTTATATTAGCTTTTGTGGTAGACTAAAGCTAAAATCGTGACGTTAAAGGGCAAGCCGGGTCTCCCAAGCCTTTTGAAATTCAAACTCCTCTTTCCAGTAAATGTATAGAAAAACCTAAGAAGTTTCATCATTTTTGTTCATGATTACATTATATGATCAGATTATATTTAAATTTACGATTAATTATAATTATAATAAATTATTTTAAATTTCGAAAAATGTTAAAAATCGCAAATGTGAAAAAAGGCTAAAAAAAGATATTATAGAAAGAAGGACTGGAAAAATTAAAAATTATTCGCTATCCGATTCGTCCAACCTTGGCAGCTTTGCACAGTTTTTACATTTGATCGTGTTAACCAAATATTTGTTGCACACATTTTTCTGGCATGTCAAACAGGCTTCTTGCCTTGATTTGCTGATACACAAGTTGATCAGATAAATTTACCAAGTTACGTTTTCCTGTGGAATATATGAATAGTAAATTTGGCCTATAGTGTCAACGCCTCCTTTTATTGCGTTATAAAAAAATGTATAACCTGTAATTTCGTTCCTTCTAAATTCCAGCATTGCAACTATTACAACAACTATGACAGCAGAATCACCACACATCACAATATCACGTGTTGCAAATGAGCGCGCAAAGTTGAAAGAGTTTACGCGAGAAATTGTGTTTGCACATGCAAGCAGTATATGTATTTTAGCTTTAAACAAGCATACATATAGAAATCCTTTAAAATTAAAAAAAAGTATCTGTATTCAAACTTGATGTTGCAATGAACAGCGGTCCTGCGAGGACCAGCTTGCCTTTTTGAATAAGTAAAAAATTATTTTTTTTATTTATTTAGGCTTCGCCAAAAGAAATTTCCATGCACAAGCCTATACTTGATACACAACTCTTTGTTACTCGATAATTGTGACCTACCGGCCCTCTGAGAACCGCCTGCCGTTTTGAAGGTTAAAAAATAGAAATGTAATCAGGGAAATAAAATACGATAATTGTAGAATTTTACAAATTTTTCTCCTACTGCAGTAAAAAATGAATAAAGTCAAACGATATAAAAAATCCAAGTTTGACTTGTAGGGTAAGAAATCGTAGCATTTAAAACGCGATACATTTTTTGTGATGCTAACATAGAAAAAGTTACCAAGAGAACTGCGATAAATAAATTTTGGTTTTTGGTTTCAGCTTTGCGTATCAATTAAATTTTTAAGTTTCTATGTTGTAAAATATTAAGAAGACAAATGTGAGGTAGACACTCTGTTAAAATTTCGCATATATTAGGGTTGAATTTAACTCCTGTATTATAATTTTATGCATAGCAATTAATTTCTAATTAAAGTTTTGTTATAGAATAAAATTTTGTTTCTTAACATTTTTTTAGAAAATGAATGCCATACATAGGCAGCAGGGGAATACACAACTTACTTTTTACTTGTTTTACATAAATAATAATTTTAAATTTGTCATTGTTTCCCGAGCAAAAAATCAAACGTTTTTTACCAAACTCCAAAACGAATACTTATTATGTTCATTAGCATGGTCGAAATTTATTTCTATCACATTTCCATGTATATCGCCCGCTATTTAGTTTAAATCTACAAAAAAATGATTGCGTTTAAGTAACGCTCGATAGATGTAGTTTTATCTAAATTTTTCAAATGTTTAACTTCTATTTTATTTTTGGGTTTTCAGAAATTTTCAGTTTTTCTTTGACTCCACATTTATAATGAAATCATAAATAAACCGCAAGAGGAAGTGTTTAAAGATAGTATTCCTTTTTTTAATGAAGTATTTTAAATCTTTTACTAACGTTTCAAATATATTAATTAAAGAGAATAGTCTTTCAGAGGAAAAGTTACATTCAATATGACCCATGCACACAATTTGAAGAATATTTCAAATACTTAATTCTGCATCGATAAAATCTATTAACAAAAAAGTAAGATATTTTTACAACATTATCAGCTCTGATTTTTGTTATTATTTTTTCAGAACCTAAAAACTCATAGAAAAGTTCAAATTTGCATAAAAAATCATAACTTTCTGGTTCTACTTTATGAAATTATATTTATAAACAATCATACATTGTTTAAGCGATTCATTTTGTTACTAAAAATTAATTGTTAGCTCCGTTTAAGTGAAAAGTGAACCCAAAAAATGTTTTATGTTAATTTGCTTTAATTAGCTCCTCAATTTAGTTTAAAGTGAACAAAAGTGGATATTATTTTGAAAAAATCTCAACTGTGCAGCATTACTATAGGCGTAGACAGGCATAAACAATAATAGTCTGTTAATGATTTTCTCAACTTGAATCAATGATTAACTGAGTTTACTGGATCGACAGATCACGCTGATATCTGGGAGGCATGGATGCAGTTACGGTAAGAGCATTATGAACATAACTCCCAGACGTGGCAACACCGCCTGAGGCCAGAACGTACAGACTGTATAAACAGCCATATACAGGGTGTCTAAAAAGTCTCGGGACGGTTGGATATTTGCTCAGGTAAAATATTTTTCAAAAAAGTGAAGGTCATTTCTAAAGGAAATTTCAACGAGGTATTTAATAGTGACCTTATTTTGACCTTGAAGTTGACCTTCATAGCTTTTTGAAGGTCAAGTCTGTTTTTTACATGGAAACCCCCTTTTTACATCTGCAATCGATAGAGCGGGAAATTCTACGTTCAGGTACGTACCCAAATCATAGGTCAATTGTAACGGTCAAGGTCAGTTAGAGGTTAGTTAGTTATACAGTCCTATACCGTTTTTTGATACCTAAGTCAATACCTAAGGCGATACCATAAGTCCTATTCCGTTTTTCCATACGAATATTACGAATCGAAACTAAATTTACGTATTACGAGTACATATTTACTATTTTTCGCTAAAAGATTATTATGGCGCATGCTAAACTTTCGGAACGAGAGAGGGTATCAGTATTAATAATGCATGGTTGGAGAGATCGAGTTCGAACTTATAATCAAGTTCGTTTGCTGTTTAATTGCTCTTTTCGTAATGGAGAAGGGTTAAATCCTGTCTCAAAATCAACAATTGAAACAACTGTAAGGCGCTTTATGAATCATGGATCTATCAAGGACCTTCAGAGAACCAGTCGGCCAAAATCTGCAGGATCTGAGGAGATGCAGATGTACATAGCCTAAGCATTTGTTGAAAACCCACACCTTAGTTTACGTCGAGCTAGTGATGAGAGTGACGTTGCTCCTGAGACAGTGCAAGATATTTTAAAAAGCATTAATTTACATCCTTACAAAGTTCATCTGGTACAAGAGCTCAATAAAGACGATCCTGATCGTCGGATTGAATTTTGTGAAATTATGATGGACAGAATTGATAGAGATTCTCTTCTCTTGTACAATACAGTATTTTCAGATGAATCTACTTTCACTTTAAAAGGTGAAGTTAACAAGCAAAATTGTAGATATTGGTCCGACACAAATCCTGATTAGATGTTGAAAAGTCACACACAATATCCACAAAAGATTAATGTTTGGACCGGTATCTTCAATAATACATTGATAGGCCCTTTCTTCATCGATGGTAATTTCAATGTCCGTGCATATGAAGAGCTTCTCAGAAACCAAATTGTCTTAAGAATAAGGAAGATTACAGGCGATAATTTTCAAAATATTTGGTTCCAGCAGGACGGAGCAGCGGTTCATTACGGTAGGGAGGTTCAAACATATTTTGATACTAAACGTATACTAAACGCAACCTCATTTTACGCTCATTTTTACAATCGCATAGCTTTTTGTCAAGAAGCTCAAGGTTTTCAGTTCGAACATCTTCACTGAAGCGTGAGAGGCAAGGGGACTCACGCTAATCAAGCAGCCCAAAGGTAACAGAATTCACTACGTCCACGTCGTTGTTCCTAGGTAATGCTTAACGTAAACGTAAACAACTTGGAAAAAACCTACAAAAAACCTTGAAGATCATCACCAAGATCAATACAGAGCTCACCAATGAATTTCTCGTTGAAATTTACTTTAGGAATTGCACTGACCTCTTGAAAAACTTTGTTAGTTTCTAATAACCTCTAACTGACCTTGAACGTTACATTTGATCTATGACTTGGATACGTACCTGAACGTAGAATTTTTCGCTCCATCGATTGCAGATGTAAAAAAGAGGGTTTTCATTTTAAAAAACAAAGTTGACCTTCAAAAAGCCATGAAGGTCAACTTCAAGGTCAAGTGGAGGTGTGAAAACTGTGCGGAAAGCTGAATGGCACCTGGGTAAGGTGTCTAGAACGGTGACTCTGGGATACCGGGCGACCTCTCAGAGTGAGCAGCCTTATCCTTGCATGCGGGGCTCTACAAGGATGGACGAATCCCTTTGCCTGGCTTCTCGTTGGAACAACAATAACCATACCAAACATAGTTGTAGTAAGTGCGGTTCAAAACAACAGAACGCGCAGGGCTCCCGAAAATGGGTCGGACAACAATGCCGACCACTCTAGAGCTGAGGGAGCCAATCAAAATGTATTCAGTGCGATGGATCGGCGGAATTTCGGGACCTTTAGGTGGGCGGAGCGACTAAATCACGACTTGCTAGAGTGCTACGATGCGAGTATGGCCTCCGAAAAAGCGGCTATGTAAGCGGAACGCCAACTCCACCACAGCTAGAACAAGCCGGAAACAGGGAAAGAGAGGCGACACTAATACCAACCGTGGGCAGGCATCCAATAGGGGAAGAGGACATTTTTCCGAAGAATCCGAACTTTGGGCTATCAATTATTGTCTGTATAATTCAGCGAGAGCTTTGGCCGATGCAAACCGTAAAACAAAACCAAGGGCTGATCATAAAACTAAAAGGCGAATGCATCACCTTACCATAAAGATAGGCTGGGCAAGACAGTACGCGTCCCGGATTCAGTGTGTGATTGACTACATCACATCTGGTAGGAAATTTACCGCCAAGGTTCGAAAGTTCGCGCGCGAATTCCAGACTCTCTGACTCATCTCGACTCTTCCAAGACCCTCCAGTTACTGTCGACCACCCGCCCAAACCAGAGGAGGTCGAAGTATTTTTGAGAAAAGTTTACGAAGTGTGGCATAGACTGGAAAAAAACTCAAAAAATATGAATAGCTTCAAGGAGCTGTGTGATGCTCTCATAACACCTGATCAAGAATGCCCACCCATCACTACCGAGGAGGTAAAAAAGATATTAAGAAGGATGAAGAATAATTCCGCACCGGGACCAGATTGTATCAATCACTTCTCTGAGCACACTGTATCAGATATTCACAGCTATCCTAAATAATAGGATTGTACGGGCAATTGCACCTGTGTAGCAAGAAACGTATGAGCAATGAGACTCAAAGAAAGGCGTAGAAAAATGTCGGGAGAGCCTTCTCATCGATAGATGTGTCTGCAAAGATGCAGCATTCTATCAGCCTGACCTATCGATGGCCTGGATTAATTATCGGAAAGCTTTCGATTCGACCTCCCATAGACTTATGTTCTGTCTTTTGGAAAGCTTGAAGGTTCATCAGCAAATCGTCAGGTGCATAGAGAGACTGATGCCGCTTTAGAAAACTAAATTTACTATCTTATCTGGAAAAAATCGTGTGACAACTAACAAGGTCACTTTTCAGAGAGGTGTCTTTAAGGGCGACACCATGAGCCCACTCCTCTTTTGCCTTACATTATTGCCACTATTTCTAGCACTTCGCCATTCCGACAGTTACTTGTGCGGAAAACCTGCAGATCGAAAGTACAAGGTCACTCATGTATTTTACATGGACGATCTTAAGATCTATTCTAAAAACAAAGGGCTACTACGTCTAGCTCTAGGGATTTTCGAACGATATACTAAGAAAATTAGAATGGAATTTGGGTTAGACAAATGCGCTAAGTTTTATTTGAGATCAGGAAAACTTATACCTGGGCGTGCCACAGAGTCGCATTTCAGGATATTACATCTATAAAGGATACACTCCGAAGCAGATACAAACGTCTCATCCGACTCATCGTTGTAATTTCTAAACTAGTTCTCCTGTCTTCCTCTTAACAATATAGTTGGCGTATTCCTTGCCTATCCCAGTATCACTCCCTATTTTCTCACTTATCCCTACCCTATGTTTCCTAAGACTATTGGGTATCTTCCACACGTCTCCATTTGTCTTAACACTTCTCAAATCCTCTACCAGCTCTTTTTCCTTTTCCTGCTCTTTCTTGTTACACATCACCCTAAACTACATCCTCATTTCTACGTATTCCTCCCTTTTAACGGTCCCTTGCTTCCACTTCCTGTACTTATTTTTGTACCGTTCTCTTCATCATTTTGCATACCCTATTCCACCACGGAATCACTATTCCTTTTTTCTTCTTCTTAAATACCTTCTCTCATGCACACTCTTTCATTTTCTCTTTTGGTTCTTCCCATATCTTGCCACCACCCAACCTCTGTCCTCCATCCAGTCTCTCCATCCTTTATGCCTCTCTCCTATTAGATCTTCTACCCTTTCTTTAACCCTTTCAGCCTATCCTTATTGTACACAATCACAAACGTATACGTTACCCCTCCTATCTTTACTAGTCTATCTTTACCAGTCTTCTCATCTGTTTTTATTTTCCTATACTCTACCTTCGTCGCTCTCCCTCCACTCACCTCCTTCCTAGCACTGTTATTTAGCATTCTCTGCACATTTCTTTCATTCCTCGTCAAATCTTGATAGATGTAAACCTTCTTGTCCTTTATCATATTTTTGTTACGCATTACCCTCAATTTTGCTTCCCAGCTCGGTAATTCTACCAATGCTACTTCAATCTTCCTTCTCCCCTTTATCCTAACTTTCCCTACCTTGTCTTTAACCCACCCTATGCTCTGTAGCAGCGCTTCCACTCCCTTCCTTGCTCCCCCGCTCTTAAGCTTCAATCCTCTTATTACTCTTTTATTGAATTGATCTGATTTCCGCCATTCGCACTAAAAAAAATTATTTATCAAAATGCTTGCTTATCCCATATAAAAAAAAAAACTTTTAATATAATTATTCCATTTGAACCATTGTGTTTGGATAATTGTGCATTCGGTTAACATTCTTTATTCAATGGTTTCTAGTATTTATATTTTTCAATTAAATTAGGAACAAAGTGTTTAAAATAAAAATTTCAATAATAAATCAAAAATACCAGTGGACGCAGTGACTTATTTCATAAATATTTACTAACGAGAATCAGAAGTCCAAACGAGTGATAATAAATTACGATAAACAGAGTTTTTATTGAAAATGAGGAATAAATTATCATCACAAAGCATCATTATATAGAATGTTTAAAAAAATGAAATAGGCAAGCAGATTGATAAATAAAATAAAATAAGTGCGGATAGCCGGATCGAAAAATCAACCATAACCCCTGAAAAACTATCCCAAAGATAATTATATGGAATAAGTAATAGAAAACACATACCATAGGTCTGAGCTAGTTTTGAAATTGCCGAGAATCTCCAAATGAAAAAGAATCATACTATTCTACCTCGAAAAACTCTGAACTGTGCCCACTATCCCACAGTGATAATGAAAGAATCAAATAAACACTACACTTCTGTTAAACATGATAGGAGTCCTGAAAAGTTTTATGGGGTAATTATTTCTATATAAAATATTTTGTCTGTTTCAGATGAAGATAGCTGAGACAAGATTTGATCAATTTGGTACAGGTAGTTCTAAGGGTTGCGGAACATTTTTGTGCTTGAGTTAATAATTCTTATCTTTTCATTTTTTTGATGTTTTTGATTGACTGGAGGTGAGACTTGGTTCGTTAAATGTGATAGGGGTAGTCCTTAGGGGTCGTATTATATCGCTGTAGAGGTAGATATATTAACTGGAGTGTTTGAGAATTGCCTGGAGTGATTTCTTTTATTTACGTATTTTTAGGTTTTAGTTTAATGCAATTAAAACTGGATTCTTTAAATTTGATAGCGGTATTTCTTAGGTGTTGAGGAATATTGCTGTGAGAGTGGATATGTCTATTAGAGCTTTGGAAAGCTGTGTATGTAGATTATTTTTAATTTGAAATATTTTTTACAATTTCAATTGGTGGAAGGTGAGAGTTGGTTCGTTCAATGTGATAGGGGTAGTTCCTAAGGGGCCATGCTCTATTACTGTGAAGGTAAGTATATGAAATAGAAACTGGAAGAGTTGCGTTTGGTAATTATTTTTATTTTTAAATTCTTTTAGCGATTTTATTTGAAGACAGCTGTTACTCGTTTCGTGAAATGTGATAGGTTCAGTTCCTAGAGGTTCAGTAATATTACTGTAGAAATAGGTACATTAACTTGTGTAACGGTGTGGCGACTCACCTGTTATTGACCTTCCCCTAGCTCATAATATTACGAAAACAAAATAACAGACCGCGACAATTCCATCGGCGGCACAAGCTCAATTTAGAACCTAAATTAAAAGGTAGATTGTTTCGGATGGTGGTATGTAGAAAGAGAGTGGAGTTACGTTTTCGTTTGTTATTTAGGATAAAAAGAACTTCCATTCCACCTCACTTGGTCAAGCTGACCACACGTATCCACCACCGCGATACACGTGTCAAAACATGGAGCAGCCATCTTGCACCGACCGCCGTTTCACTTACCAGAAACCTGGTGCGACTCACAAGGAACAGTTCCAAAACTATAGCGGGAGAGGGCAGTACCTACCGGACTGATATTTCGGCAGCATATTTCCGTTTCGTGCCGGGCAGCGACGAGTTCAGATTTTGAATAGAAAAGACGTTAACCATACTGGGGGACGAATCCAGTTTATTTACCAAGATATGGAATGAAGGAAGGGACTTCAGGCTTCTGGAGTGAAGTTAGGCGTTCAGCTTTCACCCTTTCAGTATATCTTATCTTTTTTTCTTGTGGATTGACATTAAAGATTTTTGTTGAGAATTTGTGTGTGAATTTGGTATGGAGAAAACTTCAATATGTTACTAGAGTGAAGTAGAGCTTCCATTTTCAAGTAATTGAAAGAGTAGAGTAATATAAAGGACTGTTTCTAGAGTTTATTGTAAGCTTATACGTGTACTGCTGGAATAAATTACGTAATATGAAAGACCCTTCCTAAATAATGATAAGCCTGTTTGCGTTTAATTTTTAACTTTTTTAAAAGGGCTGTGTCAACGTCACTTTGACTGGCGGTGGAGTTCAGGCTAAATTTGATCGGCGGTGAATGAAGATGAAAAAATTATTTATTTATAAAATTTAATATATAATTATTTTTATAAACGTCCTTATGAAAGGAGAACTTAAAATAAATCTTATGTGATAACAAGAAGAAGTTTGACATTGCTCATAAGTGAAGCATTGTCGATTGAGAGTAAACAGGAAAATCAACGTGCGGGAATACAGAGAATTTATCGCTAATGTTACTTAAATGTTCCGTAGTTCAGTGGGAACTGTCAAATTATACATGAGGGGCCGTTGCTCGCTAAATTACGTCTCGACGTATGCGATGATTATTATTTTTTCTTAATTGGCCGTGACTACGCGTTCATATAAAATCATACGCATCAAAACATGATAGACGCCCATTCGAAAATGTAAAATTGCCCCCATCTATTAAATTCTTTGTTTTTTGCTTGTTGCGCCAATGACATACGCAAATATACGTTAGAATGGTTACATTTAGTTTGCGCATGTTTGCGTATTTTTATGCAGTCAAATTCA
Source organism: Belonocnema kinseyi (assembly GCF_010883055.1). Lineage (NCBI taxonomy): Eukaryota > Metazoa > Arthropoda > Insecta > Hymenoptera > Cynipidae > Belonocnema > Belonocnema kinseyi. Next base: position 3,780,316 of record NC_046658.1, read on the forward strand.
ATCATAAATGGTCTTGAAATAGTCGCGCCGCCGACACACGCCACTAAAAATTGAGAATGGTGGAACGACGCGCCTGCGTGCTGAATACAAATGGGTATCGCTTCGGCGAGAAGCAATAATCGGCAGCGGCGCACTGTGGGATAAAATAAAAAAGAAAGCAGTTTTAAAATAACTTATAGAAGACCGAGTTTTCATTTCTTTATTAATAAAAAAGTTAAGCATTCAGTTTTAAAAAAACTTTGGCGGCCCGCCTTTTTAAAATATTGTTCGTTTGAGCATTTATTTTTAAGAAAATTCCAAGTGTAGATGTGTAAAAGGCAGGAAAAATCAGTTTTTTTGTTCAATTTTCCTTAGCTTATATGGCCAGCATTATTTCAGGATATTCACTTGACACTAAATTAATTTTAGATGACAACATTTTCACCACTAAACATCAGTGATGACATCATTTCAGGAAAATCAAGAGAAAAACGGTTTCTTACTTCCTTAAAATTTCGACACTGGGCATTTGTTTATCAAATTAATAAAAAATATCGAATTCTAAATTTTTATCTTGGAAAATCACTGACAACATAATTTAAACAAAAACTAAGAGAAAAGATATTAAAAATAGCGGATTAATTTATTTACAACAATTAACATTTACAGATAATAAGTTTTTTTACTTTTAAGCACATCCAGTCCAGTGACGGTAAACATAAGAAAAGAATTTCTATGATAAAATAAATAAATCGACTTTTTTTGCTATTTGTAATAACATGAATGCTTAAACTGACAAAAATCCAAAAATCAGGTGACATGTATTTCTTGAAAGCTGAATGCTTCATTTTTTTAATACTGGAATCCAAAATCGTTCAAGAATTTTTTTCCACAAGTTATTTTGAACCTCGATTTTTTATTTTATCCTACTCTGCTGCGTTTTCGTAAAGCGGAGGTGCAGACCTCTAACTTTTTAAAATACAAATATGTTAAATAAGCTCTTTAAAGTATCAAAAAGCGGGTTTCCACAAAAAAGGCCCAAAAGATTTTATTATTTTTGGACTCAAAATGAATGTAAGCCATTACCAAAGTGTAATCAAAAGAAAGCTGGGAGGTGCAAGCACCTTTTGGTGTACACACATTGAATTTTAGAAATTTCATCGAATTCGCAAATTTAGAGTGAATTGTTCCACATAAATTTACTAACAAAATAAGTTTACGTCCCTACAATGTTTCTAGATCAAAACGACTTTAAAGACGCCAACGAAATTTGGTTTTGATTTATCAAATGTGTGTTTATTTGAAAATCACCTACTATGTCGGCTATAATCAGTTTTTGACGGTTCAGCGCCTAAGATTACAGAAAACTTAAATATTAATTATTTAATTTATGTTAAACTTACAATCTTTGGTTTAAATGGTGGTTGTACTTCTCGATTTTCAATCTTCTCCCAATCAATGCGTCGAAAAAATCCATGAATTCGAACATCATCTTCGCCACGAAGTCCACATCCTAACCTCTTATTTGGATTTTTGGTAAGGAACTGAAAAAGTTGAAAATGATATTAGCAAAACATCATCTTTTGTATCAAGGTCTTATATTCTTTTACACTTCTAGTTCTTGAAGCAGGAGAGAAAAACCAGCCTGGATTCGAACAAGGATCTACCGTATTTTATATAGGATTACATTAACCGCGATAAACCTTTTTCCTATTATATACGTATTTCCAGGTCAATACACAACACCATTTAGTGGGACAGTATAACAAAAAAAATTTAAATCTTGGTACCACGCACTCAGTTTTAAAAATATAACATAATTTAAATTAAACTATATGTATCCTGTAGGGCGGAGTTGATTGAAATGCATTCAAAAGAAAGATAGGTGGCTAACTGGTTGAAAGTGAAGACACCGAAATTTCATCAGTGAGCCCCGTAGCCTCTACATCTATCCCCACAAGTCATGTGTTGCATAATAATTAAATAAATTTAAGCTTGTTCTTTTTATTTATCGGTGCTTTAAAACTATCGAAGAAGTCATTTTACTAAAAAGTACTTACTGATATTGATCTTTATTGTAATCGGAATTCATTTTTGAGTGGTGTGAGTTTTACAGCAAGTAATTAAATATTTGGCATTAAGTAGTTTTTTGCCCTACTGGTATAAATTCAAATAAATGCGGACGTAATCATTGTGTCAGACAATAAAAATCCCTAGAAGCATAATACAGATTCACGCAGGTAAACAATTTTTTCACAGAACTTTCTTTAAAACACTTAAAGGATCTTGGCATCTTGACTCTTGACAGGCTTCATTCTTATACGCCATGAACACTAATTCTTGTCAGCTGGAGCACCCCTCCGATGGTGTTTACGTGAACTAGGTTTCGAATTCATGACATTTCGGTAAAAAATGAATGTACATATACAAGCACATTGATATACACTGATGGCTGTAACGGGTGACAGATGAAAGGAGGCCTTAATGATTGCATTTAACTTTTTAGCCCCTTCCTCTTGGCAGTTAAATATTATTTGTCTAAATTACTTTAAAATGTTCTCCTTTATTAAATAATGGTTCACGGATGAACTGATTACTTATACGTGACTTTAATTTTTTAAGGCTGAACAAATTTTTATTTTCCGAATAAATTTTATACTTTTCAGAATACATTTTCATTATGAAAATAAGTTTACGTGATATCGAGTACGAAAAGCGTTTCTTTTATTTTTTGCAATTTCCATTCATGGATATAATTACCTTTAGGGTATCATTGTCAATTACTATTATTATTGTCTCCGTTCGTATTGCGGCCGTTTTTCCTTTCATGTACGGTTCAATTGCATTATTTGTTTTCGATAAAGATTGCCCTTAATGGTTTCGTTAGGTTGGAGTAACTCATAGTACACTACACCGTGCTGATCTTACCAAATACAGAGCAGAAGCTTCGATCCATGGATACTGTGTTTTCATGTTGGTATTGATGGTTGACCGGGATTAAACAACTATTTCCTACGGTTAGGGTTATCATAGCAAATCCAGTTCTCAACGCCAAGGAAAATACGATGAAAAAACCCCTTCCGATTTTGTCTTTGGAGTAGCTGTTCACAAGTGAAAAATCTCCTTTCCACGTCACTTGGTATTAGTCCATACGGCACCCATTTCCTTTGCTTTTGGAGCATTCCCAGGGCATGTAAGCGTCTAGAAATGGTTGAACGATCCATTCTCAATGATTTTACAAGCTCATCTTGCGTTTGACACGTGTCTTCACCGAGTAACGTCTGCCAATCCTCATCCTCGATTTTTTTCGGATGGCCTGAACGTTCTTCGTCCTCCGTGTCGAAATCACCACTTATGAATTTTCGAAATCAGTAATCAGTCGTTTTAATCGATGGAGTATAATTCCCGTAAGTTTCCAAAAGCAATCGATGAATTTCAGCAGCGCTTTTCTTTGAATTAAAAAAGAAAAGTAAAACTTCACAATTCGGTAAAACGAAACTTAATGAAAGCTAAGGCCACATAATGAGGCTTCGACATGCATATAGTAACGATATGCCTGGATGCGATATACCATAGAAAAAGTAACGCTATGTGTTCGAAGTCTAATAACACAGCCACACAAAAATCAAAAATCAAAAATCACCCTTCACGTCATGGTTGAGCAGTAACCTCAAAAAATGACGAAAAATCATGTACTGAGGTAAATAAATTTTCAAATAATGCCAGTGATGCAAATTTTCACTTCAAAAACATGTCGACAACTGCGAAGGATCAACCCTTGCCTAATATCAACTTATTTAATATAACTTTACCCAACAGAACCTAACCTCGCCTCACCTGAATTAACAGAAATTTATTGAACTACATGTAAAGCTCTAGAAGCATATTTTCCCAGTAGCAAATGTGTGCTACATCGAATGGGTCAACTCGAGCCTAACCTAGAAATAAATCTAATCTAGCCTAACCTGACCTAACCTCACGAAACACAATTAAACTGATTGTGTTGTCCTGTTGTGTTTGCGGTATCGTTTGAATCAGCTTGGGCCTAACCTGCAAAGAGGTCAAACCTATCCTAACCTAAAAACACCTGACCTAATCTAACCTAACTTCACGTAACACAAATAAACTCATTGTGTTGTCCCGCTGTGTTTCCGGTAACGTTTCATTCAGCTTCGCCTTAACCTACATAGAGGTTTAACCTATCCTAACCTAACAAAACTTGACATAACCTAACCTAGCCGAATGAAATTCAACCACACGTGTAGCTATGTAAGTGTACATTTCTCATTCTTAAATGTGTGCTATATTTAATAGGTTAACTCGATCTTAGCCAACAAATGAATCTAACTTAACAGAACCTAACGAAATTTTGCTTAACGCAACGCAACACAACTTAACTTAAGTGTTCCGTTGTAACACAATAAAATTCATTTCATTGTACTACAGGTGGTTAAAAATTTAGACGCAGATTCCTCATTTGAAGAAACTTAGAACTACAAGTAGAATTGACCCCATTTCAATTAACCTGACAATGTTTGTATCAATTAAAATGTAGAACTGTGACTTAAAGATGCAAATAAATAAGAGTTTTATTAAAAAATGTTTCTCTCTGCTTTTCTTAAACTTAAGGGATATATTTATACTATCTTTCGTGCATACATTTTATCTTGCTTTTTATCGTAATTAAATATATTTATAGACCTACTTCAGTCTATTTTCTGCCTGCTATAACGTGTCCTTTTTCTTCGAAGGAACGATGCAAAAGGTTACGCTTACGTTTAAGACCTACATTCGTTTCCCTTTTTAACATCCAGCAAAAATCAGCCATCATGACCTCGTCCCATCTACCCTGATATCGTTGTTCCATCACTTTCATGTCTTGATGAAAACGTTCCCCTTGTTCTTCGCTGAAATCACCAAAATTTGCTGGAAACTTATCCAGGTGGGAATCTAGAAAGTGAAGTTTTAAATTCATCAAGCAGCCTAACCTTTTGTAGTTTCTTATCATTTTCGCAACAATTTTCTCGTAATCTGGACTTTTTTTGTTACCGAGGAATTTTGCGTTTACTGCTTTAAAACTTTCCCAAGCGTCCATTTCAATTTTCGTCATGTGGCTCACGAAATTAGTATCTCTCGTCAATATTCGAATCTGTGGTCCATCCAAGACTCCTTCTTTCAATTTAGCGTCTGAAACATTAGGGAATTTAAGGGATATATACTTATAGTATTGTGCATCTTTGTCTAACGCCTTGACAAATTGCTTCATGAGCCCAAGCTTTATGTGGAGGGGTGGTAGTAAAATTTCTTCAGGATTAACGAGGCTTTGGTTGATGATATTGTGAGAATCAGGTTTGAATGAATCTCTTAAGGGCCAATGTTTTTTGCTGTAATGATTGGCTCGATCTCCTCTATTCCACAGGCATATAAAGCATGGCTCTCTCGTGAAAGCCGATTGTTGGCCTAATATTATTGTTATGATTTTGAAATCACCACATATTTGCCATTTGCGATTCGTGTAATTAACTTTTTCGAGAAGCATTTTAACATTGTTATTATCTTCTTTGATGACCGTTGAGTGAGCTATAGGGATAGGGGCGTAAGTATTCGTGTTATGCAGCAAAACAGCCTTAATGCTGCGTTTTGACGAATCAATGAAAAGTCGCCATTCTTCGTCTCTGTACACATTTTTCTTCAAGTGCTTCATTAGTCCGTTAACGTCAGTGCAGTACACTGAAGACGTCTCTTCGTCTTTAACGAAAAATTTTCTGAATTCTTTGTCCCTGTCGCGATAGAATGAAACTTTTGTATTTGGCTCTAGAAGATTTCTTCTTTTTAGAAATGAAGCGGCAAATTCAGCGCCCTCTTTCGGTAATCCAAGATCTCTAATAAAATCATTCAGTTCTAGTTGCGACACTAATATTGAAACCTTCAATTTCATTTTACGTACGCCATATTCGTCATCTTTTTCGTCATTTTCATCGAAATCATCAGAACTATTTCCTGTTCGATCACTGGTTTCACTACCGTCTCCATGACGTTGACTTTCAACTTACATTCTATCATCTTCTAAAGCGCTTAAATCAGTCTGGCGTGCATTTTTATTGATTTCAATTGCTCTTGTTACTGTGCACACATTAATGTACGAAATGTTGTTTTTATTTTTGGCGTTGAACCCTCTGACGGAATTCATGCAAAAGTAGCAATCCTTCGCAATAACGGGTTTTTCCATGTGGTTGGTGTAGAGTACTTGCGGTACATTTCGTTGTTTAAATTTTTTAGACGATACAACATAAGTCTGCAGGAATTGCAAATAACGTGAGGAACCTATTTTGTTTCTTGGCGCAGCAATTTACGGTCAAAACACTTTTCGTAAAGACTTTTCACTTCCTCGTCGATTGATTTTCGTAAACTGCCTACTTCATATTTACTGCAAATGTAACAGAATGAATCTGAGCTATTCATGCGGGCATGCGATTGAGAAATGCTCATGGTTTTTCTCCTTGTAGCATGAGTTTCTACACCAACCAAGTGATTCATTGATGAAGAGCTACGGTTGCATGATGACGACGTCGGAGAGCCCGCTTTCCGACCCTGACCAGACGCCGATACTGGGGTGTTTCCCTGCATCTTAATACACTTTTTACCTGTGTCTGCCATGACGGCATGAACGCCGTTTACCCAGGGACTCAGCCAATGTGGAACCGTTGCCCACCGTCACCACGTGGAGGTGCCCTGGTTACAGACACAGGCGAATAATGCTAGCAACAAGCGGTTACGAAACTCCAGACATTTACTGCTATTAATGTCAAAATATGAAAGTACGCAAGAACAGGGTTGCCAGCGTAATCGGTTAGGTTAGGTCAGGTTTTGTTAGGTTAGGATAGGTTAAACCTCTATGTAGGTCAAGCCGAAGTTGAATGAAACGGTACCGCAAACACAACGGGACGACACAATCAGTTTAATTGTGTTTCGTGAGGTTAGGTTAGGTTGGGTTAGGCCAGGTTAGATTTATTTCTAGGTTAGGCTCGAGTTGACCCATTCGATGTAGCACACATTTGCTACTGGCAAAATATGCTTCTAGAGCTTTACGTGTAGTTCAATAAATTTCTGTTCATTCAGGTTAGGTGAGGTCAGATTCTGTTGGGTAAAGTTATGTTAAATAACTTGACATCAGGCAAGGGTTGATCCTTCACAGTTGTCGACATGTTTTTGAAGTGAAAATTTGCATCAATGGCATTATTTTGAAATTTATTTGCCTCAGTGCATGATTTTTTGTCATTTTCTGAGGTTATGGCTCAACCATGACGTGATGGGTGATTTTTGATACCGAATTTGAATTCAGCGCCCCTAAATCCATAGGAATGCGTATGTCTTGTTACCAGATCCGCACACTTTTTTTTGTGTGGCTGTGTAATATATTATTATATTAACGTTATAAGTAGTAGCAGTAATCCTATAATGGACTATAATTTCTTATTGAAGTAGGAGAAGTTTTAGGCTCCAGAACCTACAATCATGGTTCCTTAAAGCAACCAATATCGATGCAACCGGCACGTATACGTCCAACACTCCTGATTTTTCTATCATGGTCGGTAAGAAATAACAGGAAATTTACGCAAGATACTTCGTACAACACTGTTTCTCAGAGTGCTAGAGAGTTAATATTATGATTATTTTATTCCAAAGGTTTACTCGGGTGAACCCGGTTATACCTCATAGCCACGGACTAAGTCAAGTGACTGATGAGATTTGGATGTTATAAGTCAAACCAATTCGATGCTTGAAACCTGCGCTGATGCTGTAGGTATACAATTACGACCGGCCCACAGTGGGCTGGATAAGGAATTACTATTCAAAATCACCTACAGCCTACAATTCTTAACTGATTTTCAATTTTCTTTAATAGACATAATCAGCGTTAGTTGCGCAAGAGTACGTATGGATTAAGATTTTTTAATTTTTATTATTTTCTGCTTATTACATAAGCAAACAAAGAGACAAAATGAGTCATTTTTCACTTATTATTTTTTATCTGTAAATAAATAATTCAATTAATTTCGTTACTTATGAAAATATATGTTAAAGCATCTTAGCAAAATAAATAATTACTGGGTTTTTGAATCTAATTGTTATAAACAAATTATATTAACAATAATGTCAACATCATGAATTGTTTTCTTGAAAAGTATATTTGTAAGTTGCATTTGCTTAATTTTATCGACAAAATTATACTTGTTCATGCCAATTTGTTTTCTGCCATAATTTGCTTTTTTTATAAACAAATGCATAGTTTGGTTATTTATGTGCAGAAAGTAATCGTTTTCTTCCTTATCGCCTTCAGTTTGTATTAGTGGTAATTATTAGTGATGCAGACATATCATCAATTTATAGACAGAAATTATTCGTTTTTGTTACTGATCGTCCTTAAAATATAGAAGTGATGATGTTTAAAGATAAACAATTGTCATTTGATATAATTTGTTTATTTTATAAACAAATTTATAAATTTAGGATTATAAATTTATGAACAAGTTTATTTTATAAACGAATTATATGAACAAATGCATATTTTGGACATTTATGGTCAGAAAGCCTTTTTTTTCTCTCTTGTCGCCTTCAAATTGTATTATTGGAGATTTTTACTGATACAGGCTTATGAATCGATAATTTTTGTTTATTTTCTAATCAAATTTTATAAATAAATGCATAGTTTGGCCATTTATAGAAAGAAAGTATCGTTTTCTCTTCCCGATCATCTTTAAGATATTTAAGTGGTGATGTTTAGTGATAAAGACTTGTGATTCGATATTATTTGTTAATTTCATAAACAAATTATAAAAACAAATGCATTGTTTGGACATTTATAAGTAGAAATTCATAGTTTTTCTCTCTTATCACCTTCAAACTATATCAGTGGTGATGTTGTGGGACGATTCAGAAGAATTAGCTTCCAAGTTGCACTTCTCAATCATTTCAAGAATTTCAGGATCCATTTCAACTTCATTCTTGCCCCTTTTCTGCCTTCAAGAGGCAATGAATAGATCAAATGATACAAGAAACTTGTGCATTAAATCTTCATTAGTAGAAACTCGAGAGCACTTTCGTGTGTTGAATTCTCTGAATCGCTTGAAATCTTTATTACGTGCTTCTGCAGCTTCTTCTGGATACTGTCCGATTGGAAGTAAAAAATGCTGCATAACCGTTGTTCCATCTAGCAACATTTTGTATAGTGTTAGAGACATAAAATACCATGGGTAAAGACTGACGTAGAATTGTGCAGTTTCAAATGCGAACTTGTTATAAAGAATGAGGGGAACTTTCGTGCTACTACTTGTCAACATTTGAAAAATTTGAGAAAACTTAACAAACAATTCTTTATTCACTCCTGTTATTACAGCAGCTAGGTCAGGATCCGCGAAAAATCTTCTGGCTGTGTTACCACTATTTGAGTTAGCAGTTCCATGCCATGGCTGATCTATGTTCAGACCAGTCCTTTCTATAAACTCCTTGCATATTCCAGTATGAGCAGCGTCCTTTTGCTTTTTTCCCTGCTCTGTCCTTGCACATCTAATTTGAAATGTAAAAGACAATCTGTATGTATTATACCATAGTCAATTTCATGTCAGTTCCGACTATGTACACGCCATTCGGTGAAGTGATCTTCGTTGGCTTCAATGTTTTGATTTGGCGTTTGATTTCTTGAATCTCTGTTTTTGTCATTTTCTTTGTCTCCTTGGCGAATATAAATGCTATTGGTATGCCTCGTCTAGGAGACCCGGGGTGAGGATTGCTCCAAATAATTGCTGAACTTTCACTTACCTTCAGGCATAATGGTACCATCGATATCGTAAACACTATCGTATCTGTCCATTGGAGGAAGTTTTAAATTAGGGTCTTTAAAAAGTCGTGTTATTGAGTTATCGATTAGAGACTGAAGTTTGATGCGAGCTTCTGCTTCTGTTATATGGACCTGCGCTTGCGATGGATAACATTCTTGTTTTGCTTTAGCAACTTCATAATACGAAGGATAGATATCCACATTTCGCGTTTTACCCTGAAATTGAATGACATTGTATTGATACGTAGATAACTTGGCATCTTCCATTAAAGCTAAAGCTTCTTCTGCAGAGTAACATTCTACTTCTTTATCTGAATTATAAAAAACATTATCTAAATCACCACTGGTATCGTTTAGAAGAGACACAATTGCATTAGCCTATTTTGTTCTTCCATTAGTTCTCAAATATTCGAAGAAATGCTTCTTCAATTTCGATTGCCGAATAAGGTCCCTCTATGGTCATCAAGCTGAGTCTCTATTTTGCAGCTAAAATTTTAGTAAAGCTTTCCGTACTCAATCTTCTTCCAGGACTTCTCTTCAGCTGTTGAAACTCTACATAGAAATCTGAATGAAGCCACTTCTCAAACTTCATTTTAAATTTGCTTTTAATAGCAAAAGGTGGCTTCCACTTCTGATGGAAATGTGTAAGAAAGTGTCTGTTCAGATATCTGCCAACTATTTCCAAGCGATCATCATCAAGACTGTATTTCGCTTACAAATAATTTAGCAACTTTTTCGTGTCTTTAATGTCATTTTCGACAAGAAAGTAGAAAAATAACTCTCTTGGAGACTTTAAAAGAGTCCATTTTGTAAATAGCTATTGGCAATAAATTTTGAATTACTTAACAAATTGAAAAGTAGTTTTAAAACGAAATATATTTTAGCCACCCTCACCAAAATTTACGTAGAACATCACTCTACTTTAAACTCGTATTTGTTTGCAATATTTGTTTACAAAATTAACAAATAATATTGAATGACAAGTCTTTATCACTAAACATCACCACTTATATATTTTAAAGATGATCGGGAAGAAAAAACGATACTTTCTTTCTATAAATAGCCAAACTATGCATTTCTGAAATAAAATTTGCTTATAAAATAAATAAAGATTATCGATTTATAAGCCTGTATTACTAAAAATCTCTAATAATACAATTTAAAGGCGACAAGAAAGAAAAAATGACTTTCTGACCATAATTGTCCAAAATATGCATTTTCTCATATAATTTGTTTATAAAATAAACAAATTATATCAAATGACAATTTTTTATCTTCAAAAATCACCACTTCTATATTTTAAGGACGATCAGTAAAAAAACGAATAATTTCTGTCTATACCCTGGCGGACCGAAGGAACCGAATGGAGCCTCTACAAAGTACCCGTTAATACCCCATTGGGTCCTCATTCGGTTCCTTTTTAAAAAACTCGAAAACAGCAAAATGAACTTTTAAATGATTGAAATTCGGATTCTACGTTAAAATTCCCTATAGAAACTCACGGAATAATAGCAATAATCGTATAATGCCTGTCGACTGCTACTTTTTAACGTTTTGCTGTTGCCAAAAAAACCATTCCGATTATTCCGTGACCTTTTATAGGGAATTTTAACGTAGAATCCGAATTTCAACCATTTAAAAGTTGATTCTTCTGTTTTTTCTAGTTTTTTAAAAGGGAACCGAATGGGGTATTTATGGGTACTTTGTAGAGGCTCCATTCGGTTCTTATGGTTCGCCAGGGTAAATGGACAAACTTTGCATTTGTTTTATAAAATAAACAAATAATGTCGCATGACATGTCTGCATCACTAATAATTACCACTAATACAAACTGAAGGCGATAAGAAAGAAAAGCGATTACTTTCTGCACATAAATGACCAAACTGTGCATTTGTTTACATAATTTGTTTATAAAAAAGCAAATTATAGCAGAAAACAAATTTTCATGATAAAATATCATTTTGCCGATGAAATCAAGCAAATGCAACTTACAAATATACTTTTCAAGCAAACAATTCATGATGTTGACATTATTGCTAATATAATTCGTTTATAACAATTATTATATACGAAAACCCACTGAATATTTATTTCTCTAAGATCCTTTGACATATATTTTCATGAAGAACGAAATTAATTGAATCATTTATTTACCGATAACAAATAATAAGTAAAAAATGACTCATTTTGTCTCTTTTTTCGTTTATGTAAAAAACAGAAAATAATACAAAGTTGAAAATCTAACCCATAAATGCTCTTGCGCAACTGTCGCTGATTATTTCTATTAAAGAAAATTGAAAATCGGTTAAGAATTGTAGGCTGTAGGTGATTTTGAATAGTAAATTCCTGATCGAGCCCACTGTGCGACCTCTGGATGTTTTCTTAGAGCTCCCATCTCTTGGAGCTACCATCTGTTATTATTATTATTAATATTATTATTTCCATGTTATCATTCTCATTGTAATTTGCATTCTTATTGCAACTCTTATTTCTGGTATTCTTCCGCTGATAGTATCATTTACTATTACAAACTATTATTGTGTTTAGGTCATCAATTTAATTTTTATTGTACTCTTATTCCAATAATTCTTATATATGATATTCACCGGTATGCCTCTCATTTATTATTGCAATTATTATTATTGTATAGTATCATTCCTGTTTGTACTTTATGTAATATTTTATATTTATGCTTACGGTTATCGCATAATGTTAAATGCTTTAGTCACCGTTACTCTTCTCTTTAGTCTTTAAATGATTATTATAATATTTTGTTTCATTCTACTATAATATAAGCCTGTTTCATTATAGTATAATATTATAATAATTACATTTTTCTGCAATAATATTAATTTAGTATTAAGATGTAAGAATTAATGTAGCTCTAAGATGTGGAGAAACGAGGCAAAAAGGACAACATGCATAACAGAAAAGCGATGAATATTTTCATCTGTTGAGGCATCCCACCATTCTATAGAGTAAAAAAAACAAGGAAAACAGTGAAAAGCGATTCCCGCTTCCATCAGGTCAGGAACAAATGGCCGTGTCTTATACTTGTGATTATTTTTTGGTGCTCCAGGAGACCGCTGATTATTGGTTGGAAGGATTCGGATTCCAAGCAAACGAAACAGTTCTGAAGAATTCAATCTATGCAGCTGAGAACTCACTGGGACTCCGGCAGAGAAAGAGATGTTACGGCGACGCGAGGGACTACCTACATCCTCGATTAGAAAAGTAATGGTCGGACCAACATCCTAACATACACTTCTACAGGGAGCGAAAAGTCTGCTTCGCATGCCTAAGAAGCCTTGAGACTCAAAAACCGGGATACCGAAATGCAGAAGCAAGGAATTTTATAATAAAGAAGTAGCTCTCGCTTCTATGATCTCCTTCCCTTACAGTGAACCTTCCTCCTCTGATAGTTCCACGACCCCCCTTACCCGAGAACAGACTAACTGCAATAATACTTCCCTCCATTTAGCCGCCATCTCGCTTTTCTCTACATAAACGTCGTCTACTTCCTTCCACATAACCGCTATCTTACTCCCTACCTGTCACTGCAGAATCGCATACAATATATCCCTCCTTGCGCTTTACCATAGAGAAATCTTCTTTACAGACAGAAGCTATTTGCTTGGTTCATTAATTTATTCTCAAAACAGTATACCAAATCTAGGAAAATTCGCCTAGCTCATATCTCAGTGCATTCGTCGTCTTTTAATGTTCCGGGAATATATTTTTATGGCGTCAAGTGTACCCATCATACAGTGTACGATGCGGACTTCTTCACACTGAAAAGTGAGCCTCACCTACTCGAACACCGGCAGACATTTTTAGCCAGGTTGTGATGTGTGTTTGTGTTCATAACTCGAAAGCGACTAGCGACCACCGAGTGATATACCCCTCTTCATGGAGGCCCGTCGCAAGAAGTTCGCTGACTCTTTTTCGAGTCTTCTCAAAGTCCATTAAAGATCCCCACATAATGCTCTTCCTAACGTTGATCCTCTGTCTTTGGAAGTAACAACTTCTTTTAAAGGAAACTACATCTTGAGTTGGGCTCCGAATAACTAAAGTCCCGGTAGAAATACATAGACAAATTTTTTATTTGTACCGGCACAGGGATCGAACTCCGGATCGCTTGCTCGGAAACCTGATATGTTATCACCTGAGCCACCGAGGCTCTTTATTTTCACCGAAAATCTCCCATCCAATCCTATACTGACTTCCTTTTATAGTTTAAGCGAGTTTCACGAGAGTAATCTTTTAAAACTTTAGAGAATATATTTATTATTGCGCTTAATATTTGATAATGCACCTCTCCACAATAGTATAATGTGTATTGAATGAGAGGTTAAGGCTATTTCACATGAATCGATCACATATCTCCGACTCGATGCACTCAATATGTTGTCTTGTGAGAGACCTTTCCAATTAATAGGATAGGTGGGATTTTCGATTATCGAGAGATCTGTAAAATCAGAGATAAATGCAAAACAATAAGTCCGATTAAGGTTAATCAACCAACTTCTTAACCATATTCTTGATATTTTAACAGTTCTTTTCCAAAGCTTAACCCGGATTTATCCAGTTGTACGTGTCAACGTCTAATTTCAAAGAAGTATTTTCATTTCGCAATTATTCTAAATGAGCTGAATTTTTGCTAAGTACTTTTATATTGTATGCTGAAAAACTAAAGAAATTTAAGTAATTCTCAGCCTTGTGGTATTTTTTTAATAATTCAATATAGCGGCAAAAATCATATTTTTTAAATTTCTTTTGATTTTTGTGAAAATTGTTAGTTTTAGTGAAAAATACCCAAATCGAAAAATGTGCGGCTTTTATTTTGCACAAATTCGGCACTTTCGACTTTTATGTATGGTTAAACCTTTATTTTTAAAAGGAGGTGAAAGAATGATTTTTTACAAAACTATTGTTGTTTTATTTAGTAATTATTTTTGATACTAATGAACCTAAATTTTGCATATAAGCATTTTTATAGATTACCTACCACCTCATATATAGAAAGGACCCTTCCGGCTATATAGATATATCTGCGTAAGTGTTAATTCATGTCGTTAATCACATGCACAGAACAATCCCTAAATATATACACATACAGCAATAAGCTATTAATGCTTCGTCTTCTGTAGAGAAAAAAACAGGTCAAACCTTTTTTGGGCAATAACAAATAATTGACTGTATAAGTCAATATGTGGGTATGGGTGAATACTCGGGCCGATGCAACCATCGCTGTGAGTGGCGACACAACTCGATATGTTAATATAGTATGAAAAAAGGACCTAAATTCGTTGTGGCATTGTCTTAAAATAAAGAAGGATAGTGTGGCCCAAAAAATGAACTCATGTTCTGAATCTACGCTCCTTGTTCACCTCAGGCGCAATCATTCTATAATCCTCAGATTTGTTTTTTTGCCTTTGACATCTGAATACCTAACTCTTAGCTAGCAGTGTCGATAACCGGGAGGGTATAATATATTTGCGAAAGATGCAATATAGAGACGCGGAATTTCAATTAATCCTCCATATATTATAATAATAATATCAATTGTCTTTAAACTATTGAAAACTTGAATGTTTATTTTCCGATTTGTCATTGTTGACAACATGAAAGTTTTTTTTCAATTCTGAAAAGAATTGATGCAATTTAAGAGTTGTTTATGTGTAACAACCACACTCAAGTCGGGATTTAATATAGCGCGATTTACGGCCTTGGTCAGCTGAATTCATTAACCACGAGCTTGTAGGGAGAGGAAGAAATAATCGATTCAAGCTAAACATGTTTAAAACTTTGCCTGAACCTCCTTCTCTATTTTTAGGTTATGTCACAACCAATTTAGGTCCTAACGTGTATTATAACGTGTATTATATAGTTTTTTTTTTTATAATGTTTAAAAACAGTTTGACCTATTTTTATCTCTTCATAAGAGAAAAAGCTTTCGATGCCTCTAAAAATGGCTGTATGATCGCCAGTCCTAAATTTGGAACAGTTACTGCCTGGGACTTCATCAGTGCATAGCGAAAGGAACAAAAATATCAGAAAAACCTTCTTATTATAATTTTATTATTATTTTTAATATTATATATAACAATTATTATTTTATAAGGCATTGTAATATGCAGTTTTCGTTAAAAAGCAGCTGGAAAAATATTCTTTATTGAACATTTTACTTTTTAAACATTAAACCTATTGAAATATTAGATATTTGCTCCGACATCGATTTTCTTCTTTACAATTTTTAATGTGCAAAGATTTGGATTTAAATTAATTATCCTTCCCGTTAAAAAACTAACCTAAGAGACAGAAAGGCTAAGGAATTGAAGTCCAGTTTTTTCTTACTGCTACGTCCATTTTCTCCTTCAGAATTTTTGACTGGCATTTACTGAAATTAAGTGTGGCATTCAATAGACCTTCCTCAGGATCTATGCAAAAAGCTTCAACTAAAATTTAATCAAATTCAATATAACATTGAATAAACCGTTCTTAAGGTCTATGCGAAAATCAGGATTCAAATTAATTAGCCTTCCCACTGAAAACTGCCCCAAAAGTCAGAAATGCTAAAGAATTAAAGTCGAGTTTTTTCTCACTGCTACGTAGATTTTCTACTTCAAAATTTTTACTGGCATTTAGTGAAATTAAGAATGGCATGCAATAGACCTTTCTCAGGATCTATGCAAGAATCTGCATTTCAATTAATTAGTTTTCGTGCTAAAAACTACGCCAAGAGTAATAAATGTTAAGGAATAGATTTCGGTCACTTTTTTACTGCTACATCGATTTTCTCTTTTACAATTTTTAACTATAATTTACTGAAATTAAATATAACATTAAATAGACCTATCTCAAGATCTGTTCAAAAATTTGTATTTAAATTAATTAGTCATTCCACTAGAAACTAGCCCATGAATTGGAAATGCTAAGGAATAGATTTTGACCCCTTTCTTACTAGCACGTCAATTCTCTCCTTTGCGATTTTTAACTGACATTTACTGAAATTAAGTATGATATTGAATAGAGCTTTCTTAAGATCTGTACAAAAATCTGGGTGCTAATTAATTAAACTTCAAAATTTTGGCTTACCTGAAAGCGCATTTGTGTAATTGCCCCCTAAAGTTTCATGGATACCTGCATTGCGCAATTCCTATGTAGATTCTTATATCGACGGAGCAAGCATCGAACAAGCAAGCACGAGCGCCTGTTTCCATCAAAGTCAAAGTAGTATAGCCACAAGCCGCTTAAGAACCCTTACAGGAAACATGGAATATCAGCCCACCTCAGGTAGACAGTGAGGACAGCGATGTCAAGGAAATTCACAGAATGATTCCGTTGGATTAGAAGAAATCATTAAACAAGCTTCATAAATCTATTTTAGAACATGAATCCTGTTTCTGAGATAATGGAAGTCTAGGCTTCGTTGTGCACATTCCTTGCATTCATCTTTCTACAGGTGAAATAATGTTCTCCTCCAATTATGGATCTTTTATGACGACAATCACTCTTCAAAAACTCCTTGCCTTATGTAGCATCAGCAACGCGGTCGACAGCTTTCGCAAAGACAACGAATGGGGAGGAAAACAAGAATTTCAATTGCGATGATTACAGCATCCCGAAGTTTTCCACGAGATAATATTGCCCTCACTCATCTAAAAACTCAACTTTGATGTACGTACATATATCCCCCTACATCCCAGCACACGAAAGAAACTACGCAAGTAACAAAATGCAAGTATTTACGAGACTGTGTTGAAATTTTAAACAGTCTTCGCAATTCAAGTGTAATAATTTCAGATATGATAAAGTTTTGCTAGGGATAGTATGATGAATGAAAAATTATTTATAACCTGAAATATATTTTAAAAACATTTAGTGATGCTTTCGATGTTATTTCAACAGGGTGGTGTTTGATCCTACCTCACACTTTTTAAAAGTTTCAAATTTGTTTATTTATTTATGAAAGATTAATCCCATGCATATTTGATTTTTTACTTTTTTATGAATATTAAAGCTCCTGCTTCTATTCTGGAACTCAGTATTTTAAGTTAGTTAGCGTTTATACTGATCTTCCAATGAAAGTGACTAAACTTTCAATTTTCCGTTCTCCTTGAAGCCTTTCATATTATGTAAGCGTTGTCCTTCATACGACACAATTTATTAAGTATAAACATTTATCTACATAACAACAAATTACATTACATCGCTTAAGGTTCGGTTCATTACACAGGCCTGTAAATAATGGGGTCATGTCAGTTGTTGGAAAGTGTAGGGTCATTTCCGAAGTAATTTTTTACATAGGATCCGAATCCGAAGCCAGAAGTCGCCCATGAAGTCAGGATTTTAAGATATTTGAAGTTATGTCTGCCTCAAAGTATTTAAAGCAAATGCTCAAAACATAATGAGACATATCTCGTATTTTCAAATTGGCGTAACTTGGTAAAGAAAACTTGTAACAGAATTTTGCCCATGATTGCCCTTATGAATAGTGTCAAGAAACCAGTAAAACGAACATTTGAGTTTGAGAAACGGAAATTTGCACCTGTTTTCCACCTAAACCCAAATCTTTTGCTCTGTTTTTGGCTGCAATATCCAGACGCGTAAAAGTCCGGAATTGATGTTTCACTACCTTCTAAAATCCGCTATGACAATTAAATATATAAATAAACTTGGACAAATTGAACTAGTCGACAGAAGAAGTATTTAAATAGTTTTCTTTAATACTTTCAATCCCATTCTAATTGTATACAGTCACAAACTTACACGTTACCCTCCTATATTTACTGCCCTCATTTGCGTGCCCTCACCCTTTCCCACAATTCTTGGGTATACCTCCAGGAATCTTCATTTTTTCTCTTTACCCCTGATACGTTCCAGTATAGCACCTTTAACACTCCTCTTTGCTAATTTACATTTTCTTATCCACTTTTATTTTTTTATATCCTACCTTCGCCACCCACCCTTCACTCCTCTTCCTCCTAGAATTGTCGTTTAGCATTCTCTGCACATTGCTATACCTCCTTGTCAAATCTTAACCGAAGAAAACCTTCTTGTCCTTTATCCTATTTTTGCTTTGCATTAACCCTAACTTTTCTTCGCAGCACCTCCATTCTACAACCGTCACTTTATTTTCGTTTCTCTCCTCCAGCCTAACCTTCCCTACCTTGCCTTTAACCCACCCTATGCTCTGTAACAGAGCTTCTACCCCTTCATTTTTTCTAGCTTTTCAGCTTCAATTCTCTTATCTTAACATTATTTCTCCTATCTACTTTCTCTCTATTCTCAAGTCCGTATGCCCGTATGCTTTCCCTATCCCCTCTCTCCTCCTTTTCATTGCTACGTTCTAATACTTGTAGGACTAAAAACCTTCATCTAAAAAAACTACCAACGAACAGCAGACAATGGAGAGCATATCCAATACTATGCTTTCTGAGAGGAATAATCGGCCCTGTTGCAGGACTTGTTACCTTTTATTGTCATCAAATACTAGACGTAAAACTTAAAGAGGTGAATGATGCGCAGTGGAATTTTCTCCCCTCATTGGACAGCAAACCCATGTCTGGAGAACTAATCTTGAGCATATACATCGGAAAATACAAAATCAATAAATACAGTTAAATCAGAATAAATCCTTCTCTGATATCTAGGAAACAAGCAGAAATTCTATATCGGGACATTCAGGACCATGCTTTCAAACTTATTTTTCCTAAGAGAAGACTAGAAAAACTTGTTAAGGTGATCTTCTGCTCGACTCAACAGAATATACGCTTAAAAGACGAATTTAGATAAGAAAATTAGGAATAGTTCAACTAGCTTCAGGGTGTATTCCGAAAACAGGGTCCAAAATTCGAATCAGTCTTTCAATGCACCGACATCCTACAGAATTCATTTACGAGCCAATTCTGTATTTAGATCTACCAAAAATATCTCCTATCATTGGAAATAATGACAACAAGATTAACATCACGGAATCAACTTTTTTTAGAATGAAAAGCTTCATTTTGTCACCGGCAATGGAAATAAAGAGAAATCGTGCAATCAAGTATGCATTTAGGTCATAATTTTAATTTGACCTTGAAATAATCATGAAGGTCGTCAAGGTTATCCCCATGGTTAAAACAAAATTCATATTCATAACATACAGATTAAGCCTAAGCGACCTCGAAACCCCCTTGGGTAATGTTTTCCGTTAAAGCTAAAAATTGACCTTTGCATCCGAACTAAGTGTATATTTGAATCCCAAATTTTCCGTTCTTTCGATGACCGGTGTCGAACCTTAAAACAACCATCAAGGTCAAAACTAAGGTTACCTTTGTGAAAAATAGCTCACTTAAAAACATAAAGGCCTGTTACGCTACTT
>NC_046658.1:3800601-3810745 GCF_010883055.1 Belonocnema kinseyi
GTGTCTAGCAAATCGAATCTGTTTTAATAATTTTTTTAATTTCTTTGTTCATGCCTGCCTATTTTGCTCTTGCTCTTTCTTTACTAACAACATTGTTTTCTTCCAAGTGATCGCTATAAGCTTCTTAAATGACCATTTTCTTTCTCACGTCTACTCATTTCGCGAGTTTTATTGAAACACGTAGAAGCTGAAGCCTGCGCAGTAGTTGGACAACTAGTGGATTATTTTTACTATATCTTCCCTTTCGCTGGTTGTAAACAGGGTCTCTAAAGTTTTCTTTTCAGCTCTTCGAAAAATTGAACTAGCCCAAACGAGTACAGTAGAACCAGGACAGCAAGCATGTTTGTCGCAGTTACCTTGTTAAGCTCCGACAGATTGGAAGACCAAATCTTCCTAAAAAAATGCTTATATCTTTTTCGAAGAGACTCCTTCACTGACGTTACGTCCTGAATGTGGGTTTGAGGTACGCCCAGGTACGTATAGGTTTCTCCAGTGTCAATATGTCTAATAAACCATATATCCACAAGCTTAGGGTCTACGGGAACGCCAATAATCTTTCCTTTCTTTAAATGCATTTTGGCACATTTGTCGAATCCCAAGTCCAAACCAATCTGTCCTGTGAACTGCTTGACGAGATTGAAGCACTCCGAAGTTTGCTTTTACCAGAAGCATAGATCTTGAGGTGATCCTCGCTCAAGATGATTCTCGCGATGATTGATGTTGCCGCCTAGGTATCCAGAAGCATTTCGTAGTGCGAGAGTTAGAAGCAGAAATGTCATGCAAAGAAGCAGAAGACTCATGGTGTCGCCCTGAAAGACGCCCCTATAGAAGGTGAGATTGTTCGTTGCCACTCGATATTTTTCAGATGAGAGTGTAAATATAGTTTTACGAATGGGCATCAGTCTTTCTATGCATATCACTATGTGTAGATGATAAATCTATGAGAGGTTGAATCGAAAGCGTTAGGGTAACATTCCAGGCCATCGATAGGTCGCACTGGTAGAATGCTGCGTCTTTGCTGACTCATCTTTTAATGAGCATGTTCTTCTGAAATCCTTCTACGCCTTTGGTTGAGCTGCGTTTTTCGTACATTTCTTGCCACGCAGGTCCGATTGTTCGAAGAATCCTGTATTTTAGAAATGCTGTAAGAATCCTATGCAGAATGTTCAAACAAGTTATTGGCCTGTAATTCTGTCGGTGGGACAAGTTGGTGTGCAGAAGTAAATTTCTTTCACTAAAAGTTCTGGATGGCATCTTGTCCAGCAGCAGAAAAGTTCTTCGTACCCCTGAGTTCTTTTTTCACCTTTTCAGCTGTGATTGATGGACATCCCTCCTCAGATTTAATAGGGTTGTCGGAAACATTCTTGAAGCGGATAATATTATCAGTATCTTCTTTCAGCTCAAATGTTCTCGGGATTTTGTATACGTTTCTCCAAAAAGTATCTACCTCGTTGGATTTAGGTGGTATTTTGACAGAAACAGGGGAAATCCTGAAGAGGCACGGTGGGTTAGAACGGTTTGGGTGGTTATAAGATCGAGCATTCAAAGGCAGGCGCTGTCATGATGGCTAATCGCACTATTGAATCTGCCCTTGACTTATTTAATTAATTTTTAAATCATATCTGAGATAAATGATACTTGTGAGCTAAGCATGGATGTTGCCAAAAAATTCAAGTTTATTTCTAGAATTGCGTGAATAGAAATTGTGGTTGGCTAGCGAGCCAATCATAAAATTTCCGTTCGATCCCGCCTGCGAGAACGATATTGGCACTTGCATAGGCATTGTATTGCTGGATAAAGCGGAGCAAGGTTTGTTAGTTTAGTTTTTAAAGGGTATAATAAAACTTCAAGTAGCGTCAATGAAGGATGCGTATTCGATTCCGTTTATCGAGAAAATCTTCGACCACTGTAATTTCGCTCAATACATCCAAACCTTAGATTTGAACTAGGATTACCATCAAATCCCTCTAGTTGAAGACAGTTTGCCTATCGTGGCGTTTACTACCACATGAAAAAAATTTTATCAATTTAGACGCATGTTATTTGGTCTGACCGGGGCTTTAGCAACCTTACAACGGTTGATGGACAAGGTAATAATTCCAAAAATGAGGACACACATCTTTGCATATCTAGAGGATATAATCTTCGTCGCTAAAACCTTTAACTTGCACTTTTATTGATTGAAGCGGATCGTAAGATGCTTGAATGAAGAACGGCTCACGCTTAGCCTAGACAAGTACAAATATTGTGAAAGAGAAGTCAAGTTTCTGGTATTTAAGGTGAATAAAGATTTTTTTGTATACGATAATAAGGTCCGCTCCATACTTGAATATCCTTGACAGAGAAACTTTAAGCAAGTGACACAATTCGTAGGGGCTGATTGATGGTATAGGCGATTCATCAAGGACTACTTTAAAATTTGTGACCCACTTACTCTTCTAACTAACAAAAAATATTCTTTCTTAGGGGAAGCAAGAAGAGGCATTCCAGAATCTGAAAACAGCCTTAGTGTCATCTCCTGTATTGGCGTACCTCGACTTAAACCTACTATTCTGAGTCCAAAGTATGCCAGTGACTTTGGACTATGGTTTTTCATCACCCAGGTTCTAGACAAGCAAGAGCCTGGTATTTCCTAGAATATAGTTTCGAAATTTTTTATCCGAAAGGATTGATGCACTAATGCCAGATGCACTATTACGTATGTTCGAGGATGGGGAACTCGACCATGGTGCGGCCATGATACCAGTCTAGGATAAGTGGTACACCAGACGCCGTAAGTCTCTGTTGAATTCACCCGGGAAGTACCATAGTTGGATAGTGCTCAATGAAGAGCTCATTGAGTACCGGAACAATCCACTATTAGAAGACATCTTTGACGAATATGATCCTTGAAAACTGGTGGTTTCGAAGAACTTCCAGTCAGACCTGGTGCACGAAGGGCATTGCATTAACGAAGCCGGTCATTTATGTTGGCACCTTTAAGAAAGGCCAACGCTGCAAAATTTAACGCAGCTTTCTTAGAATAAGTAGAGAAATAACCAAAGTGCTCTACTGTGACAGTGGCACCGAATTTAAAAATAACGCAATAAACGACCTCGCGGTGGAGTTCGTCATACATCGCTCGATCGCACCGTTATATCATCTTCAGGCTAGCCCTGTGGATAGAACCAATAAGGGTTCGCAAGATCATGATCCAGTCATATATTGATCAGGATCATAGAAACTGGGATCTCCACTTAAAGGAGTTCGGATTTAGCTACAACACGGCTCTATATAGCACCAATCGAGTGACCCCAGCGTTTTTTATTTTGGTCGGGAGCACCGACCGTGAAAAACTATTTGCAGTTTAAGGGAGGTGAAGGTCGAGTTGCTTCCACCAGACTTTCCAGCCTGGGCAACTTGGATGGCATGAATAAAGGACCTGCGAGCGCTGATGGCTAAGTTCCTAAATCAGGCTTTCGTGAAGCAGGATAAGTATTACGACCAGCTTCATCGAGACCACCAATTTAATGTCGGTGAAAAGGTCAAGAAGTCTAATCAAGTGTGGTTGAAGAAAGTAACTCATGTAGTGGTCAAACTGGATACAAATTGCAGTTGCCCTTATGTTGTGTGGAGTCGAATTAGTCTCATCGAACATCTACAAACTGGCCTCGCGAGAAGAAAGATTGGCAGAGATGCACCATACCTTTTACTTTTAGAAATACGTAGATGATCAGGAGGACGAAGCAACTGATCTAGATGAGTTAGCAGAACTGGACCAGATGTTGCACAAAATCAGCGAATCGAAGTTCATATTTAGCGCCGTTCTCGCATACTTTTACAGCAATGACGCACGATAAGTTGGCGTGGAGAATCCGGCGCTCGTTCGGCAAGGAGAAGTGTGAGACGCTATCTTCTCCACATCAGAAAAGAATCAACAGAGAAGAACATAGAAGGAGAGGTGGGAGGAAAAATCGTCTTCAACTCGCAACAGGGGTCAGCGGAGGAAGGCTACGACGGAGCGGTGGGAGGCGTAATCGTCTCCAACTCAGAACAGTCGAAGCTGAAACCAGCCTGGTCGCTCCCGGACCTGAAGTGAGACCGTCCACCTCGGCTAGGAGCAGTTAACTACGCTGCCCTAGTCCAGGCCGTGATCGACGCAGAGTGGGTTGGGGTGCATTAAGAAAATCCCGCAACGGATCTCGAGGAGATGTTAGGTTCAATAGAAACCAGCGAGTGCGGGGATGTACCTCGGCCCGATTCACCTGGGGCACACGGCCTGTTTATGGAAAGATGGGTCAGGAGATGATCCGTGCAGACCCGAAATTCTGCAAGCGACAGCACAAGTGGTTCATGTGGGAGGGTTGGGAAGAAAGCACAGAAAGGCATGTGAAAAATGTGCGGAAGTGTCGGCCACACCTGAAAAAGTAGCTCTAGGTGAAACGAGCCACAAAGGAAATAGATAGAGTTTATTAATATAATTCATTTTTATTGCTTGTAGGTCGAATCATTTAGTTACCTACTAATTATTATGTATTAATCATGTTTCTTTATTCGGATACACCGGTATGTGATGGTGTTTGGAATCCAAGGTTTGACAATTAACCAGTTTCAATATGATTTTTTTTCGGTAATATTGTAAAAGAGAGAAAAGGATGGAGAGAGAGACAGAAAGAGAGAGAGAGAGAGAGAGAGAGATGGAGGGACATGTCTGGTATTCGCCCCAGTGGGCCGAATCTTGTGACAATACAGACCAAGAAAATAGTAGTTCTGCGGCTTGTATTTAAGTAGACTCTAGTAAATCTGTAAAATATCATTTATTATACTTTAAACTGAATAAAAAATCAAAACTCTAAAGAAATTGGAGCCGGTAATGAGAATTCTATGGCTAAAATTTCATGAATATTTATTTTTCGATTGTTGTTTGTATATTATTTCTGACTGATAGATTATTTATAATTAAATAGAAGTTTAGTTCACATTATAATAAACTATCAGTTGAGCACTCACCGCCAATAGATAATATGTTATTTTGTTGCTTAATTTCTTCTATACTGCCTTGTTTTATATTTAATCGAGTTGAAATTAAACAGGGTGGACATAACACCCACAACAACAGAACTTTCAGATTCTGCGAAGAGAATACGTCATATACCAAGAAGATGATGTTTCCAAGCACATGCTTAGGGTTGCGGATTGAACTTTCCGTTGTATAAACTCGGGTCAGTATTTTACCATGATTTAAATTTTCCGACTGGATCGTTGGGGGGTTTTCAAGCCATCGAATTACTCATTCGGGCGTACACAAGTCATACATTAATCTAAGTGGTCACTAGGACCCCGCCTCAAGTAAGAATAAAATCGTCGGATTAATCTAAGTGGTCACTCTGACCACATCAACTAAAATGAAATGGAAATGGCGTAGATTGGGCTATAGTCGTCACAAGAATTTTGGGACACGAGTGCACACTTGTTTTAATTATTGATTACTTAATATATGAATATTATATTCTACTATAAATATGATTTACATTTTCTGTTGTTTATATTTAACCTATGACTCTTTGCCGTTAATTATTACCTCGACACTCCAGTGGGGCTTCTCAGCACAAGCTAACCATATCTTCGGCTGAAAGAAATATTTAAACGAATTACTACCAGGCTCCTTTCAGGGTGACTGGTTTTATAAATTATTTCATTTATGATGAATCTCCTTATCAAACTTACGGTAAAAAAAAATCTGCTCTACACGAAGAACACAAAATTACCTACAAAATATTTGTTTTGTTACACAAAAGAGATTGATTTATTATTTAAAAAGTCACGAATCATACTCAAAGTATTAACAGAGAAAGCATGATATGTTCCAATGTAGAAAATGTATTGCTAGTATTTATTAGTTTATAAATTATATGGTTGAACGGATTTTGATTTTTGTTTTTTAAAATTGATCACACGGCTTCTAGGTATAACATTTAACTGTGAAATTTTTATTTTGACTTAACGGAAATTTGTTATTCAACAACAAGCTTACAAATTTTTGTTGCTAAACTTTTCGATGATACAATTTCTTTTAAGAATTTAAAATTCACTAAAAAGGTCATTAATCAATGTAAAAAATAAATACACGAAATTTATTAGTGGGTAAGAGTACCAAAAATTGTTTTAAAATGTTAGAAACAAATAAATTAACAAAGGTAATTTTTTTGTGATTTTCAACGATTAGTTAATTTTGACCGATAGATTTTGTATAGAGTATCTCGGATAATGATGTGCGCTTACAATAATTTAAGAATAGTTTATCATTCCCAATTATTTAAACAATTTTAATAAACAAATGCACATTTTGACAATTTTTTTATGAAAAAGCTTGATTTTTTGCAGATTCAACTTAAAATGTTTTTACTAAAAAGGAAAGTTTTTCAGGTGTCCCTCGCCGATTTGATTCTCCCTTAAATACATTGTAGTACTCGAAAAACTAAGCGACACGAATTTTTTTTTATCCGCGGAAAAACACTTTAAGGGGGTGAAACAGCCCCTTAAAGATAGTTGTCTTAAGTGTCGATTGTATAGTATTGTGTATAAAAACTAAATTGATTTTGATTAAACCTACTGGAAAAGTTTCCTCGTGATGAAAGATGAATAACGTAATTTACTTAAGAAATATATATATTGAGGGGGTAAACCATCCCTACGTATTTTTAAAGTTGTGCTGAAAATTTTTAAATTCAACGGAAAAAATTTTAAAAATATATATTTTGTAGTTGAGACGAAAATAAAGTTTACGTGTTTCGCCAAAATAAGTTTTAAAAAAATGGGGGTAGCTACCCCTAAACACTTTTTATTTTGTGTCTATGATGATACATACTTTCTATGCCTAAAAAATTGGAAAATTTGATTTATAAAGATGGAAGTAAGATGGAGTCCATCCAACATGAAGTGGTTGGATAGTGTAACCATGGGTAGTGGACGAAATAGACTGGACAACGCATTCCACCTTTTTTTAGTTCTATCAAGCTAGCACCTCCACAAACGAAATTCCCAAATTTCTTTATGTCAGAATTTTTGGCTTTTTTTGGGCTTTTTTGGGCTGTATTGCCGATTTTTGGGCTCCGCTACTTTTTGTGAAAATTCAAATTTTGAGTGGAGGTGCTGATTTGAATCAAGCCAGCACCTCCACTGTATAAAAATTGTAAGAAAAAAAAATCAAACACGTCAGAATTTTGTGCTTTTTTGGGCTCTTGAACGCACCAACAACCAATTTCCAAAAAACACCCCTACAAAATATAAAACCACCACCTATGTAAAAAATCAATTTCGGAAAAACAAAGAATACCAGAATTTTGGGCTTATTTTGGGCTCTAAAATGCACGAAAAAAACCAAAAAACTACCCTGATTTTCAAAAAACCACCCCCTTGCAAAAAATAAAATTTGCGAAATTCAAAATGAAGTAGATTTGTGTCTTATTTTAGAGTTTCAAATGCACTTAACCTTATATTAGAAAAACCACCCCTGTGTAAAAAAACGTCAACCTAATAATAAAAACTTAAACCTTGGTGTTGTCATTTTTGAACAGCCCAAAAATCAGAGACTCCATTTGAACAGTAAAATTCGAAAAATATCAGAGACTATAGTAACACTGTAATATTCCGAAAAAGATTGATTTGCACAAGATTATGTTTGATTGTTAAAAAGGGACTGTTTTTTAACGTCGAGTGTTGGGGACCGAAAATCGGAGTAGGTATTTTTAAGAAGCCCAATAATCATAAACTCTACTGACACTGGAAAATTCTCAAAAATATTAATTTTTGACAAAGTCATATATACATGGTAGAGAAGGGTTAATTTTATAAGTTTAAGGTTAAAGCCCAAAAATCGGAGTGGATATTTTGGAGGAGCCCAAAAATCAGAGACTGCTTTAACACTAGAAAATTCTCAAAAATATTATTCTTTGACAAAGTCATATATACGTCGTAGTGAAGGGCTGATTTTATACGTTAAGGGTTTAAGCCCAAAAATCAAAGTGAGTAGTTTTGAGGAGCTCAAAAATCAAAGAATACATTGACACTAGAAAATTCTCAAAAATATTATTTCTTGACAAAGTCATATATAAATAGTAGAGAAGGGTTGATTTTATAAGTTAAGGGTTAAAGCCCAAAATTCGGAGTGGATATTTTTGAGAAGCCCAAAAATCAGAGAATACATTAAGACTAGAAAATTCTCAAAAATATTATTTCTTGACAAAGTCATTTATACATGGTAGAGAAGGGTTTGATTTTATAAGTTAAGGGTTGAAGGCCAAAAATCGGAGTGAATATTTTCGAAGAGCCCCGAAATCAGAGACTACATGACCACTAGAAAATTCTCAAAAATATTATTTTTTGACAAAGTCGTATATATGGTACGTGGTAGAGAAGGGTTGATTTTATAAGTTAAAGGTTGAAGCCCAAAAATCGGAGTAGATATTTTCGAGGAGCCCAAAAATCAGAGACTACATTAACACTAGAAAATTCTCAAAAATATTAGTTTTTGACAAAAAGTCGTTTATACGTGGTAGAGAAGGGTTGATTTTATAAGTTAAGGTTTCAAGCCCAAAAATCGGGGTGGATATTTTCGCGGAGCCCAAAAATCAGAGACTGCATTAACATAAGAAAATTCTCAAAAATATTATTTTTTGACAAAGTCGTATATACGTGGTAGAGAAGGGTTGATTTTATAAGTTAAGGGTTGAAGCCCAAAAATCGGAGTAGATATTTTCGAGGAGCCCAAAAATCAGAGACTACATTAACACTAGAAAATTCTCAAAAATATTAGTTTTTGACAAAAAGTCGTATATACGTGGTAGAGAAGGGTTGATTTTATAAGTTAAGGTTTCAAGCCCAAAAATCGGAGTGGATATTTTCGCGGAGCCCAAAAATCAAAGACTGCATTAACACAAGAAAATTCTTAAAAATATTATTTTTTGACAAAGTCATATATACGTGGTAGAGAAGGGTTGATTTTATACGTTAAGGGTTGAAGCCCGAAAATCAGAGTGGGTATTTTCGAGGAGCCCAAAAATCAGCTTCAACCCTTAACTCATAAAATCAACCCTTCTCTACCACGTATATACGACTTTGTCAAAAATTAATATTTTTGAGAATTTTCTAGTGTTAATATAGTTTCTGATTTTTGGGCTCCTCGAAAATATCCACTCCGATTTTTGGGCTTCAACCCTTAACACATAAAAGAAACCCTTCCCTACCACGTATATATGGCTTTGTCAAAAAATAATATTTTTGAGAATTTTCTAGTGTTAATATAGTTTCTGATTTTTGGGCTCCTCGAAAATATCCACTCCGATTTTTGGGCTTCAACCCTTAACTCATAAAAAAAACACTTCCCTACCATGTATATATTACTTTGTCAAAAAATAATATTTTTGTGAATTTTCTAGTGTTAATGGAGGCTCTGATTTTTGTGCTTCAACTCTTAAAGTATAACTTTAACCCTTCTCTACCATGTATATATGACTTTGCCAAAAAATAATATTTTTGAGAATTTTCTAGTGTTAATATAGTTTCTGATTTTTGGGCTCCTCCAAAATATTCACTCCGATTTTTGGGCTTCAACCCTTAACTCATAAAACAAACCCTTCCCTACCATGTATATATGACTTTGTCAAAAAATAATATTTTTGTGAATTTTCTAGTGTTAATGTAGGCTCTGATTTTTGTGCTTCAACCCTTAAAGTATAACTTTAACCCTTCTCTACCATGTATATATGACTTTGCCAAAAAATAATGTTTTTGGGAATTTTCTAGTGTCAATGTGGTCTCTGATTTTTGGGTTCCTCCAAAATATTCACTCCGATTTTTGGGCTTCAATCCTTAACGTATAAAATCCACCCTTCTCAACCATGTATATATGACTTTGTCAAAAATTAATATTTTTGAGAATTTTTCTGTGTCAGTAGAGTCTCTAATTTTTGGGTTCCTCGGAAATACCCACTCTGATTTTCGGGCTAAAACCCTAAACGTATAAAATCAACACTTCTCTACCACGTACAGTCTGTCAAGTTATAGCGTGGGTGGCTTTACTCCCAGTCGGTAAGGTGTATCGACATGATTTTGGTGTCAAAATATTAAGAAGAGCTCCCTCTTTCATGCTTTTTGATTTAACATT
>NC_046658.1:3810845-3821473 GCF_010883055.1 Belonocnema kinseyi
GGCATGTGATGACGTCACGTAACCCCAAACAGAAGCCTCGTCGGTGAATATTACCTCGTCCCAATCTCGATCAACATTTTCCTGGGCCCACGCAAGTCGCTACAAATTCATCTGCCACCGTGTTTAACTTGTTGACATTTTCCAATGTCTTTTTGGTAACAAACCGGTTTACTTTTCTGGAAACGATTCTGTGTTTGCTTTTAAATTTAGCAAGCCATGCTCGAGAATCGCGGAAGCGAAATTCTTCATGGCCAATTTCTTGTTGCGCTTGTTATGCCCAACTGCGTATGTTTATATCATGAATAATTAACCTGTTATCAACTGCTTTTTTGAAATTCGCTAATGTAATGTCAAATATGCTAGCAACTTTTTCGCTATAAGTACCGCCTTTATGGAGAGTATGGGCCCAGCGTCCTAATTGTTTTACTGAAAGAACTTTTCTGAATTTCTTCTGAACACTCTCAAGACTCAAATCTTTCATCTTTCCACTTCTCCAGTATATGACTGCTCTTAATTTATAGTCGTATGATATGTCTTCCTCATCTTTGTGTACATTTATCCGCAGGTGAAAAACGCGGATCAGGAATATGGTTTTGAACATCAGCCTCGATGATTTGTGCATCTAAATTTTTAAAAGGATCTTGGAAATCTAAGGACTCTTCAACCATCATCTCCACCCCGTTAAATTCTTCCATAGCATCCAGAAAAATTGCTTAAAAATGTTCTTATATTTCAATTTCCCTCATGTTTATTGGAGTTTCTTTCATATTTAATATTTTGAATGTAGCAGGCAGTAAATTTCTAACATTCAAAGGATTCAAATACGTTTTCAAACCTGTAGAAAGGTTGAAAAGTTTTGTTTAAAAGAAATATTGTTTGTTAAAATATTTTAAAAATATTTGGGTATGTTATAATGAGAAGAAAAATCTATAAACAAAAATTTATAAACATAGTCGAGCAGCCACCCTTTTGAACTGTTATTGTCAATTTTTGAAATTGAATAAATAAGTAGTTACAAAAAATTTGGAAAAGCAAAATGGCCCAAGGCAGGACACCTTCTCCTATTCAGACTTTTCATGCATAATATCGAAATTGGAAAATTTATATGTTAACTTACCGTTCTGTTTGGTGATTTTTGGTTTACTGTGCGAATCCTGTGAAGCTTGTCTGTCTGTGCTTCTTTGGGTTAGGCAAAGTATCGGTGTTGAAAGCTACAATTCACTAAACTAATTACAAGGAAATTAAGGCAGAGTAACGGCGTTGAAAACTAGACTGACCATGAATTTTCGAACGGAACAGTTTTTATCTTGGTTTAAATCACCCTGTTTTTCGCGCAAGATAAAATTCATCACAGAATGCACAATAATACATTATTGCACATTCGGTGATAAATTTTATCTTGCAAAAAAACAAGGTGATTCATTTACAACAGATCGCATTCAAATTAATATTAAACTCCTCTTTTTTGTATGCTACACGTATTTTTTTGCTGAATTTTAGACTTATTTTTCTATTTTATACATAATTAGGGGGACAAGCATTTTCTCTAAAGAATATTCATATTGAAGTTGAAATCTGTCCCTTCTACGAGGGATACTGCTCTAAATTTATAATTTTGTCAAAAAGAATATTATTATTTTGTTTCTTAGGAATTCTTGTTCAGTTTCAGACAGATAGTACGCTGACTTTCATTTTCCCATGAGCCATTCTGTTCCTATAGAGTTATTAGCGTAATTATTATTTCACATTAATTCACATAAATTGGACCATAAAATGGTCCAAATGTGCATTTGTTTATAACATTTTTTTAAATAATTAACATTTTTCAGTCACTATGAAAAATATGGTAGCAAAGAGTCTTGGGAAAATCATTTTAGGTTAATTCCGCAAAAAATTATGCTTTTCATAAAAAAATTGTCAAAATGTGCATTTGTTTATAAAAATTGTCTAAATAATTGGCCATCATTAGCCTTTCTCTACGTATTGTAACTGCACATTATTATCTGAGATACTTTTTACAAAAGCTATGGGTAAAAATTAGATAATCATTGCAAATCACGAAAAAATGACTTTTGTTAGTCAATTCGTTTATAACATTATTTAAATTTGTTTTGTTAATTTAACCTACTAATAATTCTTTTAGTTAGTTTTCACGTGGATTTATGACCTTTTTTAATGAATTTGAAATTCTTTGACGAAATAGTATCATGGAAAATTTTAGTAACAAAAAGTTGTAGGTTTCGTGTTGAATAACAAATTTTTGTTTAGTCAAAATAAAAAATGCACAGTTAATTGTTATACCTAGAGGCCTTACGGTCAATTATAAAAAAAAAAAGAAAAATCCGTTAAGAATTGCACTGACAGTCGATTTTTGCCCCAAAAATGTGCTTTTTCTCCCACTGTGTGTTGGCGAGGAACAAAGGATCTGTAACAAACATGCTTGTCGTACCGGTAGTACTCTATTCATTTAAAGTGGTTCCATGGGCGAAAAAAGAGCTCAGATCCTTTGATATTGGGACAAAAAAGGTTATGCACATGAACAAAAGCTTGCATCTTAAGTCTTCTGTTCTGCGACTCCACATCTCACGCCGTCAAGGTGGTCGCGGAATATTGAATCTTGAATGACTGCACAACCGAATAATTTTAGATACAGCACATAAAGTCGCAAATGGAAGAGACCCTTTTCTTAAAATGTTGAGAAAGCAGGAAGAACTGGGCAAAGGAGTGTTTCTCTAAAAAGCAGCGGAGGAGGCTGCTGAAATATTCAGACTTAACTTCAGTGTCAGGGGTAAGCAAAATGCATTAAATCTTATCTATCTCGAGTACTCACTCCTGAAAGCCCGAATAAAGAAGGCACAAGAGAAAAAATCGCGTTAAGAGCTGGTCGATAAGAGGATGCACGGCATCTTCCACAGAAATGTGGAGGATCAGTCAATGGCGTGAGAGCTAACTTTCGCTTTTCGTAAATTAACCTGATTGAAGTCGGGCGCGGAGGGTTTCATTTTGGCATGTCAAGATGCTGTCATTATCACTTTCACATACCGCCGCCACATTTTGAGCCAATGCATTCCCGTTGATAGCTACACGGCGTGCCACGCACACCCCGATCATTTAGCACACATAGTATCTAGTTGTCCAACTCATGCGGAAACGACCTACATCCAAAGCACAATGCGGAACAAAGTGTGCTTTATTACCATCTCTGGTATTCATGCAGCATTAGTCTTAAGATAACTCCGCAAAAGATAACGTTAATTGTCGAGAATTAGAAGCTCCGCATATAAGGGAGATACGATGGTTGTACCCGTAATATTCTGTGGAACTAATCGTCCTTATCATCGGTGCTCTTGAAGCTACCAAGCTTTCACTAGTTAACAGTCTGGAAAGCATCCCTGCGTGTTAACAATATGTTAAAAAAATTCTGAGGGAAAATGCAGAAGGCGGTCGTCCTTAGGTCACGCCGTGTCCTCAGGGTTCACCAGACTTTTGCCGGATCATCGCATTGATTACGTCACAGTTTGTAATCACCTATTTGACGGTCGTGAGACGTGGTAATAGTTTGTCATAAGGACAACAGCAAAATTTCGCCGGGAGCAGGTGCTAATCTGAAACATACTGCACCCGATCTCAGCGAAATCGCGTTAAAAATTTCAGCCATAACCACGTCTCACGACCGTGAGATAGGTGGTTACAGTTTGTGACGGAATTAATAAGACGACTTGGCAAAAGTCTCGTGCATCTTGAGGACATGGAGCGACCCAAAGACTACCGCCTTCTGCATTTTTCCCGCAAGTCTTTTAGCATATTGTTCACACGCAGAGATGCTTTTCAGGCTACTAACCAGTAAATGCTTGGCACCTCCAAGAGCGCCGATGATAAGGACGATTAGTTTAACCGAATATTCCGGGTGCAATCGTCGCGACTCCCTTATAAGGTCTCTATACCTCTCTTTCTTTTCATTCTCCTTGGCTATGATGTCTTTGTTAGCGATGGCAATAAAGCACTTTTAGTTATGCATTGTGCCTCTGGAAGCAGGTTGTTCCCGCATGAGTTGGACAACTAGATAGTATATGTACAAAATGCTCGGGATGTGCATGTGCACTCTCTTGGAAGTTTTTCTCTTGTGCTTTTTTAATCCGGGCTTTCAGGAGTGAGTACTCGAGATAGATAAGATTTGATGTATTTTGCTCACCCTGAATACTGAAGTTAAGTCCGAGTGTTTCTGCAGCCTCCTTCGCTGCTTTGTACCGAAATACTTCTTTGCCCACTTCTTCGTGCTTCTTGACCATTTTAAGAAGAGGGTCTATTTATTTTGCGACTGTGTTCTGTACCTGAAATAATCCTGTTTTGAAGATATTCAAGATTGAATATTCCGCTACCACCTTGACAGCGTGCGATCTCCTCGCCGACAGTTAGGAAGACCAAATCTGCCGGATGAGGCGTTTGTATCTCCTTCGGAGAGTATCCTTTATGGATGTCACATCTTGAATGCAGCTCTGTGGCACGTCCGGGTATGTATAAGTCTCTCCAGAGCAAAGGTGTCGTATAGCGCTTCTATCGACGAGCTCAGGGTCTCCAGGGATGTGATTAAGATTTTTTTGCTTTATGTAAACCTTGGCACATTTATCTAACCCAAATTCCATTCTTATTTCCTTCGAATATCGTTGGACAATCCCTAGAGCTAGATGTAGTTGCTCTTTGTTTTTAACATTGATCTTACGAACACCCATGTAAGATACATGAATGACCTTGTGCTTTCGATCTGCCGGTTTGACGCAAAAGTACGCGTCGGAATAGCGAAGTGCTAGAGATAGTGGCAATAAAGTGGGGCGAAAGAGGTGTGGGCTCATGGTGTCACCCTGAAAGACACCTCTCTGAAACGTAAACTTGTTAGTTGTCACAACATTTTTTGCAGATGAGATAGTAAATCTGGTTTTCCAAAGCGGCAGCAATCTCTCTACGCACCTCACGATTTGCGGATGAACCTTTAAGCTTTCCAAAAGACAGACTTTGAGCCGCGTTGTTCATACATTTCTTGCCACACAGGTTCAATTGCCTGAACAATCCTGTCATTTAGGATAGGTGTAAATACCTTATATAGTGTGTTCAGGCAAGTGTTTGGCCTGTAATTCCTCGTTTTAGCTGAGTTGCCTATTTTTGGCAGGAGCATTGTGCGCCTCTCCACCAACCACTCCGGAATTGGCTTTTCTGAATTTAAATATGAGGTGAAAATACGGGCCAAAATCTGATAGGTTGAAGGAAACCTCTTCCACCAGAAGATCTTGTTACAATCTGGTCTCGGAGTGGAATAGTTCTTCATCCCTCTAAATATTTTATTCACCTCCTCGGTAGTGATGGCTGGGCATTCTTCATCAGATGTTATGAGGGCATTACAAAGCTCCTTGAAGTTATTTATATTATCTGAGTCTTCGTTCAGTCTATGCTGCACTGCGCAGACTTCTCTCCAAAATACTTCGACCTCCTTTGGTTTAGACGAGTGGCCGACACTAACTGGAGGGTCTTGGAAGAGTCAAGATGGGTCAGAGAGAAACTGTTGATTTTCTTCTACCCACCTCTCTCTCCGATTTAGACTTCTCTTAGCGTCAGATGGTATCCGCATTCTCGCAGCAATATGCTGCTTGATGGTCAGCAGCTTTGACTTGTTAAGTTTGTGATAATGGTTCCGCAGTTCGCGCGAAAACTTTCGAACTTCGGCGGTAAAATTCTTGCCAGATGTGATGTAGTCAATCACATACTAAATGCGAGACGCGCACTGTCTTTCCCAGCCTATCTTAATTTATTTCAGCCAGATTTTTAGTCTTGAGAGAAACCTGAGTGTTGATGTTTCGCTGGGTCATAAAGTATCGCTCTTTCTCTATGTGATGCCTGCCCGCGGTTGGTCTTGGTATCGCCTCTCTTTCTCTGTTGCCGGCTTGTTTTGGCTGTGCTAGAATAGGCGTTCTGCTTACACAGCCCCCTTTTTGGATTACTTCCGCATGGTTTCGCAGACGTTGATGCAAAAAGTGCGATTGCTCCGGCTGTTTCTCGCACCACAGAGCATGTAGTCGTGCCATGTAACCCCAATCAGGGGCCAAACTCGCATCGTAGCCCTCTAGCAAATCGCGATTTAGTTGCACCGTCCACCTAAAGTTCCCGAGATTTCGTTGATCCATCGCATCGAATCCATCTTCATTGGCTCCCCCAGTTCTAAAGTGGTCGGCATTTTTGGCCGACACATTGTCGGGGGCCCTGCGCGTATGGTTGTTTGGAACCCCACTTACTACAACTATGTTTGGTTTTGTCATTGTTTTTCCCACGAGAAGCTAGGGAAAAGGGTTCGTCCATCCTTGTAGAGCCCCGCATGCAAGGATAAGGCTGCGAACTCTGAGAGGTCGCCCGATATGCCAGATTCACCGTTCTAGACACCTCACCCAGGTGCCATTCAGCTTTCGGCACAGTTTTCACTTAAATTTAAATTTGAATTAAAAACTATATTAGAAGGTTTTTAGGATCGCTGATAACGAATCGGATATCAGAATTCCAAAATTCAAAAGGGCAGATCGAAAATGGCGGCCGTGTACTCGCGTTTTTATAAAAAGTGCTTCAATTGAATTGAAAAACCATACTCGGGGGTTGTTAAGATCGATGATAACAAATACAACATCAGAATTTGAAAATTCAAAATGGCGGATCCGAAATAGTGACCGCGTACTCTTAATTTTAGAAAAAATGCTTTAATTGAAATTCAAAATCAGACTCTTGAGTTTTAAGATTGCTGATTACGAATCCGATATCAGACTTTAAATTTCAAAATGGTGGATTTAATATGGCGGATAAACACTCATCCTGACTTATTGAGTGGAAAGTATAGACTTCTGGATCGCTCGAAATTGTGGGAATGGCGTTTCAGAAGTTTCTGATGGTAACATCCATTTCAAAACAAACAAATTAAATTGGTCTATTATAAAGGAACTGCCAGAAACCCTCATTTTAAAATTGAGCGTTCAATATGGCGGTCAAACACTTCAAAAACCTGTATTAATTGGATGCAACTTTTTCTAGCAACCAAAGTTTAAGGATATTTTATTATCGAAGTCTCTTATGATGAACCTGAAATCGAAAATCCTAATTTCAATATTAAGGATTCAATATTGTTCGGATTCAGCAGGACACTTTATATTCCGCAGTCGCGGGTTGTTTGTGTTCGTGCTTGGACCTGGGTACCTCACAAACCGCCTGATTGATGGAGTAGCTATGAGTGGGGCAAGGGAACTCAATTCCGCTCTACAATGACTCGAGTCACCAACCCTCTGTCGTGCTCGTATTTTCGAATTATGTAACAGTTACGTAATTCTGTAATATAAGATCCCATTTTCTAATTATGCATTGTCATACGACGTTATATAAATGTGAAATACACGAACAGTTAACGGGAATATCAATAAAATATTTTTTAAATAAATAATTTAAATCGATTACAATTTTTCTTTGCGTAATATTTCGTTTTTTTTTCGTTGTGGACTACTTTAAGACTTTGTACATTGAGAGAAAATGTCATTTTTCATTAACGTTTGAAATTTTTAACAACGGAAATTAGAAATTTCATCATGAACTTTGAAAATTTTTCAATAAAAGAAATTTGTTGTCTTTCGTTTAAGATTTGTTTTCTAGGTATTTCAGACCATTTTCAGTAGTCTTGATGAAAATTGTAGTACTTTTCTCTTAGGTGTTGAAACGAAACCCCTAGAACGATTTTTGAAAAAAAAAAAAACAACATTTAAATAAAACATGGTTTGCCGTGATAAAAGTGACACTTGGTCCAGTGATGTGCCGTTACTGGTCCAGACTTTGGCTGATCCCCGTGGAACATGGTTCTTCGTACTAAAAGTGATGCTTGGCCCAATAAAGTGCCGATACGCCAAGCATCGGTAGCGGATTGGCAAATTTAAATATCTAATATAGGCTGCCAATACTGTTTTAACACTGGGCCGATTAAAATGCCGATACTAGCCCAATATCGTTAGCCAAACTTTGACTGCCAAAATTGGAGAAACATTATTCCACGTATTCAGCTTCGGCAATTCGCACTTGGGCGGTAGGCGCGAATAATGTGCAGATGTTAAACGCATCCTTTTTTCCGGCCAATCAGATCCGGAGATTTTTATTGTTAATATAAACATTTGGTGCTTCGAGCCGGATCAGTTAGTGCGATAGTGATGTTAGTGCGATAAATATTAACAATTTTTATCTAGTGTTGTTGTCAAGAATTCGAATGCGTCGGCGTAGAAGCGTGAGTATGCTTACATCAGGTGAGCAGGTCATTCACCGGGTGGCGGTCAGAGAATGTCATCTTAGTCGCAGAGGTGACGCGCTTTCTTTAGTTCAATGAGTGCGGAGTGCGAACAGTACTCAACACTGCACAAACCGAGCCTGTGAACAGGTAACCATTGCAAACCGGTAAGAGGACTATTACCAGTCGGGCTGTAGACAGCTGCTACGAACGTGGTTCAATTGCCAACAAGGGACAATACTTTCGCCGCGAGGTTTCAACTTACGAAAAGCACGTGTTTTTTTCGCATCATCTTTTTCCTTCGACTTTCTTTCTTTTTTAATTGGCAATGATATTGCCTTTTATTTAATATTTTGCTCAACAGCAAGATCATTTTAAAAGCATATGCAACGCTCTTACTAATTTAACCCTTCGTCTGTAAAGGTGGGTCTTTCATGCCGAGGCCAAAACGGTTTCAGTTAAGAATTTTCCAAAAAGGGAAAGGTGGTCGCTTTTGACCCCACCTAAAAACAGTTATGCAACACACTCTTAAGTTTGGTAGTTCCTATCAGTCACAGTCCCTTCTGAAAAGTTGCGGTGTGCCGGTAAGATGTGGAGCGGGCACGAAAGACCAACCATTACAGACGGAGTATGGTATACTAAACTTGCAGTAGAGTGACAATTTATGTTTGTTTTAGCTTGTTTTTTGACAATAAAATTTGTGAATATTATTAGCATAGTCATACTTTAGCCAAATAATTTTGTTTAACCACATAAAGAAATGTTTTTTTTAAATATGAAATGTGTAAATACTAAAGCTTATCACATGATTTTTTTGCCTTTTTACCGGCCCAAACTTAGGCATTTAATTTTAAAGATATAAAGTGGAATATATTTTTATCTTAAACTGTATTATTAACCTTTAATTTTCCGTTTAATAACTTACGTTATCATAATTTTTCTTAACATGACAATAGCGAATAGCTCTATTTGTTTGAAAACAAATATGAAAAAATAAAAAATTCGGATAATGATTATTTAAAATTCGAACTTTTGCCTGAAGGGGCGGAAAAATACTTAGCATCAAAGGCTTATTTGAATCACTACCTTGATCATTTTGAATCTAAAGCAGCGAAAATTGAATTTTAGCAATCGACTAAATTTTCCGCGATTAGAATTGCCGAAGTTTTCCGGGATTAATACGGAGTGGCCCACTTTTAAAGACCTTTTCACTTCGGAGGTTGGTCATGATGTACAATTGCCTAAGATGCAAAAATTGCACTATCTAAAAGTCAGTTTGACAGGGGAACCGGCGCAACTGATCTCTAACATCTCATCAACAGCAGATAATTTTAAAACAGCATCGAGGCAGCGACAGCATTGGCTTCTTTGAAATGTCCAAGAGAAAAGTGGGATGACCTTCTCGTCTTCATGCTCATTCAGCGATTATATTCAACAAGTCGCGAATCCTGGTAGGATAGTTTAGGTGCGTCGACTATAACGAATCCAACTCTGAGTCTAGATGCATTGACTACTTTGTAGCTCTTCCTTGAATCACTTCTCACTTGTCACAAAAATTCGTCACGTTGTCACAAACAACGGCTGTTGTAAATACCGAAGGATTTGATGGAGGGCGCTATCATACCATAGTTTTACTAGATCAAGGGGCTGAGGCTTCCTTCATTTCCGACTCACTGGCATAGCGACATTAAAGTATACTCTCGCATCAATCCTGAGGTAACATTTTCAGTCAAAGCTATAGAGGTGGGTCAGAGAAAATCAACAGTTTCTCTCTGACCCATCTCGACTCTTCCAAGACCCTCCAGTTACTGTCGAACACCCACCCAAACCAGAGGAGGTCGAAGTATTTTGGAGAGAAGTCTACGAAGTTCAGCATAGACTGGACGAAGACTCAGAAAATATAAATAGCTTCAAGGAGTTATGTGTTGCCCTCATAACACCTGATAAAGAATGCCCACCCATCACTAGCGAGGAGGTGAAAGATGTAATAAGAGGGATGAAGAACTATTCCGCACCGGGACCAGATTGTATCAAAACCTTCTGGTGGAAGAAGTTTTCTTCAACCCATCAGCATTTGGCCCGTATTTTCACCTCATATTTGAAGTCGGAAGAGCCAATTCCAGAGTGGTTGGTGGAAGGGCGCACAATACTTCTGCCGAAAATAGGCAACTTAGCTGACCCAAAGAACTACAGGCCAATAACTTGTCTGAACAAGCTTTATAAGATATTCGCAGCCGTCCTAAATGATAGGATTGTTCGGGCAATTGAACCTGTGTGGCAAGAAATGTATGAACAACGAGGCTCAAAGAAAGGCGTAGCCGGATGTCGGGAGAACCTG